>NC_053440.1:26646635-26673086 GCF_007990345.1 Gossypium hirsutum | reverse complement strand
CCCTTCTTCAAAATGACTTGTCCTCAAGTCGAGCTGTTTATTCTCCAGAAAATAATCCGTCTTATGCAACTCTCCTTGAATGAATGGAACAATTAGTCGTTCATAAGCCATTGCAAAAGAACTTACAATATTCGACATTAAAGATGGCAAATGAATCAATGAAAATAGACAACCATTAATCATCAAGAAACGATCAAAAGAAATATGTGGATCATGCATAGTCGTATCAAGACAAGTATGAGTCATGTAAAAAGGCAGTTTTAAAACATCATTCTTAAAATCACATGAACAAAACTCCTTCCATATCCATAACTCATCAAATGGTCGAGACGAAAACAAATATGTTTTCAAGCATTCGAACTTTTCAATTTGCTTCCACAAGTCATTGTTCAAGTAAATGGAATGCAAGTAAGGAGACATGAAATTTAAATCTTCATCACAAACACACAAATGAAAAGTTTCATATGATTCATGATTTCGCATGTTTGGCACTCGCAATTGTCGTTTGGTTTTGTTCTCAACAATGAATTCATCACATTTTCCAAAGAGAAAAATCGTCTTATCATTACTCAAAATGGATTTATCATCATCAAGCAAAATCAAATAATTAACCACAACAGGATTCAAGCGATTTTCAGCAATCAAGGTGTCTTCAAAAATTTTAGTTACATTCGACTTAAGAAAAGATGGTCGCATAACATCAGAATTCATACCTGATTCACCTTTAGGAGTGGAAAATTGAGAATCAATTTTACCTTTTTCAATCAAAGTGAACCTTTTCTCCTTGAGAAGGTATTTGATACGAGTCACAAAAGCCCAAATTCTTGAAGGCGAGGCCCAATAAGCAAATTCCCAGCCCAATCAAGAAATCCATCCATACTTAGTTGAAAATCAGGCCAAATTGTCAAAGTGGCCCAAGTTGTAAAGTTTTATTTTTATTTATTTATTTACTTAGTTTAAATTTTTATGTCAATATTCAGTCCAAGAGTCCCAGATAAAATGACCTTTGACCGAATTTCCATATTAAAATAATTAGGAGTTTTTTTTATTTTAGTTTTCTAATTAGATTAGGACTAGTTATAAGGCCTATTTAAAGGCATGGCTGTCCACCTTGTAAAACACTTATATTATTATTAAAATTTCAGATTTGTTGAGAGCAGAATTTTCTTTGAGTTTTCTCCAAGATTTCTCTCTTGAGTTTTCTTTAGAAGTTGTTTTAACAATCTTTTGATTGTGGGAGCCATCTTCAACCTTCTTCTTGCCATTGATATTCTTTGGAGGGGAGATTAGAGCCGTTTGGGAGTTGTGAGATCTTTCGAGATTTCAAGGCTTCTTAGGACTTATCTTTTAATTTCTTACTGTCAATTCTTTCTTTATTTCTACTTGTGCTGAATCATTATCTAATCTATTTTCTGTTCTTATTGTGTTTTCAGCCTTTTTCTATCTTAAGGAATCAGCCCAAAAATCCCCAATTTCTAGGGTTTTTCCATACTCTTTTTTGGGTGAAATTAGATTGTCGAAATTTGGGGAAAACTATCTTGGTGTTCAATTGGGCAGAATCACAATCTCCTTGAGGGTTTCAAGAACCCTAACACTTATTTCTATTCTCAATTTGATTCTTTGCTGATTTGGGGATTTTATTTCAGATCTGGAAATTCAAAGTTCTAATCTTTTAATTTTTCTGTTTCGTTTCCGATCTGATTGTTTAGGATTTTCGTAGGAGTTTCCCATGACTTGGCAACTCGATCTTGGTCTGCGCGCAACCCCGTATCAGTATTGTAGTCGAAGCTCATTACACAATCCTTGAAAAACCTGAAACGAAGGGTAAACACAAATGCAACTTGCACTTTTCGAAATGTTGGGTTCATAATGCTGAAAGAGGGTAATGTCTCCATAGACGTTGAACTCAAAGGAACAGGCTAAAACACTATTCACATATTGAACATATGTAACGATACTAGGTTCAAAAACATGAGTTGATCTTACCTTTTCGAAATGAAAAATGAATTTCATGTACAGCCACATAAAATGATCAAAGAACAATTTTAAATTATAAACAGAGTCTTTAAATTTTAGAGGCCAAACATCAAACAGACATAAATTTGTCGCATAAAATTTAGGATGCTTGAGTTCCGCACATATCAACCTAAAATAATAAATTCCATGTTTGAACACACGAGTTTGATTACTTACGCCAAAGTGTTTTAGTAAATCAAACATGTCAAACCAAAAGGGTTTTCGTGTCCATAGAAACAAACATTCAAATCTCTTTATATTCATCAAATCAAACTTGCACAAATTCATGGATTTGTCACATGACAATAATGGATGCACAAAATTATCATATTTGAAAAATTGAATCGCTTTTCGTGAAAACCCGACATCATGCAAAACCAAATCTTTAGTTTGTCGTTCGTACCGAATAACATCAACCACATTCAAAGAATAGCAATTAATCGAATGAAAATAAGAGAATTTTTTTAAAACAAAGTCATTTTCAACAACTTTCAAACTTGGTGGCCATGACTCGGATTTTAAAAATTCCTTACCTCGCTTACCTTCAAGCTCGTGTGGTTCGATTTCAACTTCATCCTTACCTTTTTCGGTCATGCAAAAACGTCGCTCGTTAGAAAGGTAATAAAGTTGGAACCAATCCGTGGATGGAATCTTGCAAACCTGAAACAAAGAAAAATCACAAGGTAATTTCGAAAGGGGGTTAGCAAAAGAATTCCTCTCTTTTTCATGATTACTCACTTCACTCGTTTCTTTTATAGACTCTCTTTCTTTTTCACTTGATTTCTTTTCAAGCTCTCTTTCAATTTCTTTTTTCGCTTTTTCTTTTTCAATTTTCTTTTCTTCATTTTCTTTTTCTCTCACTTTTTCGATTTCTTTTTCTTTTGCAATTTCTTTTCTTCTTCGTTTTCTTTTTGTTTTCTTTCAATTTCTTTTTCAATCTCTTTCTCCTTTTCTCGCTCAATGGATTGCTTCATTTTGAATTGGTCTTCTTGCACTTTTTCCAGTGTGAGCGGCGCTAAAGTGATTTTCCTTCCTTGATGCTTGAAGGAATACCTATTGGTACGTTCATCGTGAATGACCTTGCGATCCGATTGCCATGGTTCTCCTAGCAACAAATGGCAGACTTGAATAGTCACAACATCACAAAGGACTTCGTCTTGGTATCTTCCGATGGAAAATGCAACACGCACTTGTTGAGTAACTTCAACTTTCCCTTCAACACCAAGTCCTTGCAGTTGATAGGGTTGTTGATACGGGGTTGCGCGCGGACCAAGATTGAGTTGCCAAGTCACGAGAAACTCCTACGAAAACCCTAAACAATTAGATCTGAAACGAAACAGAAAATTAAAAGATTAGATTTTTGAATTTTCAGATCTGAAATAAAATCCCCAAAACAGTAAAGAATCAAATAGAGAATAGAAATAAGTGTTAATAAGGAATCTTGAAACCCTAGAAGAGATTGCGATTCTGCCCAATTGAACACCCAGATAGTTTTCCCCAAATTTCGGCAATCTAATTTCTCCCAAAAAGAGTATGGATGAATCGGCAAGAACCCTAGAAATTGGGGATTTTTGGGCTAATTCCTTAAGATAGAAAAAGGCTGAAAACACAATAAGAACAGAAAATAAATTAGATAAAGATTCGGCACAAGCAGAAATAAAGAAAGAATTGACAGTAAGAAATTAAAAGATAAGTCCTAAGAAGCTTTGAAATCCCGAAAGATCTCACAACTCCTTCAAACGGCTCTAATCTCCCCTCCAAAGAACATCAATGGCAAGAAGAAGGTTGAAGATGGCTCCCACAATCACAAGATTGTTAAAACAACTTCTAAAGAAAACTCAAGAGAAAATCCTTGAAGAACTCAAAGAGAATTTTCACTCAAATCAAATCTGAAATTTTCAATGTAATTGTAATGTAATGTAGGGTGGCTGGCCAAGCCATATAAATAGGCCTTTCAAATGTTTTCCTAATTTAATTAGAACACTAAAACTAAAACTAAAAAAAAACTCCTAATTATTTTAATATGGAAATTCGGCCAAGGGTCTTTTATTTGGGACTCTTGGACTGAATATAAAAATTTAAACTAAGTAAAATAAACAAATAAATAAATAAAAATAAAACTTTACAACTTGGGCCACTTTGATAATTTGGCCTGATTTTCAACTAAGTATGGGTGGATTTCTTGATTGGGCTTGGAATCTTCTTATTGGGCCTTGCCCTCAAGAATTTGGGCTTGTGATCCATCTCCTACCGAAATTGAATCGTTGATGCTCGTAATGGAGATCCAATGCGCTTTGGCTGCAAGATTTGGTGTCTTGGACCAAGATTCCCAATATTTGAAATCTTGATTTTCCCTTTCTTTTGTGTACGCATCTAAGGCCTTACTAACAAACTCCTGGATGGTCCCATTTAGTTTGGAACGCATTTGTCGGGCCTTTAATCTCGTATCATTCCCCCCTTCCTCAAAAAGATTCGACCTCGAATCTGAAAAATCAAATGGGGACAAGTCAGCCACATTAAAAGTAGAACTTACATTGTACTCACCAGGTAGATCAATTTTATAGGCATTATCGTTGATCCTCTGAGTACTTGGAAAGGCCCATCGCCCCTTGGGTCCAACTTGGTCTTTCTTCTTGCAGGAAATCGTTCTTTCCTCATATGGACCCAAACCCAATCTCCGGGTTCTAGGACAACCCGTTTGCGCCCCTTGTTTGCTTTGTTGGTGTTGGCATCATATGTTTTGGCTATTCGTTGCCTAGCCTGCTCATGTAAGGATTTCACCAACTCAGCTTTCTGTTCACCATCTAAATTAACAATGTGTTCAAGTGGTAATGGCGCAAGATCAAGTACTGTTAGTGGGTTAAAACCATAAACAAGTTCAAATGGAGAATAACCAGTTGTAGAATGAATAGATCTATTATATGCAAATTCAACAAACGGTAGGCATTCTTCCCAATTTCTAATGTTCTTTCCCACAACAGATCGTAATAAAGTCCCTAAGATTCGATTAACTACTTCGGTTTGGCCATCAGTTTGGGGGTGACATGTAGTGGAATAAAGTAATTTAGTACCAAGCTTACCCCACAATACCTTCCAAAAGTGGCTAAGAAATTTGACATCTCTGTCAGAAACAATTGTTTTAGGGATGCCATGAAGTCTTACCACCTCTTTAAAGAATAAGTCTGCTACATGTGTAGCATCATCTGTTTTGTGACAAGAAATAAAATGTGCCATCTTTGAGAACCTGTCAACAACAACAAATATACTATCTCTTCCTTTCTTATTTCGAGGCAAACCTAGAATAAATTCCATGGATAAATCTACCCAAGGTGAAGTAGGAATCGGTAAAGGAGTGTAAAGGCCATGAGGCATTACCTTAGATTTTGCTTGTTTGCATGTAATGCACTTGGAACATACCTTTTCGACATCCTTTTTCATATGTGGCCAATGGAAGTGTTCTTGCAAGATATCCAGTGTTTTGGCCACTCCAAAATGTCCCATTAAACCTCCACTATGGGCCTCATGAATCAATAAGTCTCTCATGGAACACTTTGGTATGCATAACCTGTTCATACGAAAAAGAAAGCCATCTACAAGATAAAATTTATCGAAAGCAGTATGTCCACAATTCTTATAGATATGGCCGAAATCAGCATCATCATCATATAGTTCCTTAATATGTTCGAACCCTAAGACTTTAGCATTCAATGTAGTTATTAAAGTATATCGTCTAGACAAAGCATCTGCAACTACATTATCTTTACCTGTTTTATATTGTATCACATAAGGGAATGTTTCAATGAATTCTACCCATCGAACATGTCTTTTACTCAACTTACCTTGTCCCTTTAACCATTTAAGAGATTCGTGATCTGTGTGTATGACAAACTCATTAGGCAGCAAATAATGTTGCCATACTTGAAGTGCACGAACTAATGCTAATAGTTCTTTGTCATAAGTCGAGTAGTTTAACTGTGCACCGTTCAATTTCTCACTAAAATAAGCAATAGGTTGCTTATCTTGCATTAAAACAGCCCCAATTCCAATTCCTGAAGCATCACACTCATGTTCAAAAGTTTTAGCAAAATCAGGTAATTTAAGCAAAGGAGCAGAACATAACTTAGCTTTTAGAGTTTGAAAAGCTGTTTCTTGGGTTTCACCCCATTTGAAACCCA
Source organism: Gossypium hirsutum (assembly GCF_007990345.1). Taxonomy (NCBI): domain Eukaryota; kingdom Viridiplantae; phylum Streptophyta; class Magnoliopsida; order Malvales; family Malvaceae; genus Gossypium; species Gossypium hirsutum. Next base: position 26,666,895 of record NC_053440.1, on the reverse strand, counting down.
CTGATTTCTTTATAACTTCAGTCAATGAGGCAGCAATAGTAGAAAAATCTTTCACAAATCGTCTATAAAAACTGGCTAAACCATGGAAAGATCTCACCTCAGTTACCGATTTAGGAGTCGGCCACTCCTTAATTGCCTTAACTTTGTCCTCGTCGACATGAATACCCTGAGCACTAACTATGAAACCTAAGAATATTAGTTTATCACAACAGAATGTGCATTTATCAAGGTTGGCAAATAATCTTTCAGTTCGTAGAATATCCAAAACGGTTCGAACATGGAAAACATGATCATCTAATGACTTTGAGTAAATTAAAATATCATCAAAGTAAACTACTACAAATTTACTCAAATGTAGCCTCAAAACATGATTCATTAATCTCATAAATGTACTAGGTGCATTAGTAAGGCCGAAAGGCATAACTAACCATTCATACAATCCAAATTTTGTTTTAAAAGCTGTTTTCCATTCATCCCCTTCCCTCATTCGAATTTGATGATAACCGCTTTTTAAATCAATTTTTGTAAATATTATTGAACCATGTAATTCATCAAGCATATCATCAAGTCTAGGGATTGGGTGTCGATACTTTACCGTTATCTTGTTGATTGGGCGACAATCAACACACATACGAAACGTACCATCTTTCTTTGGCACCAATAAGACAGGAACAGCACAAGGACTTAGGCTCTCACGAATGTACCCTTTGTCTAGTAATTCCTCCACTTGCCTTTGCAATTCCTTTGTCTCCTCGGGATTGCATCTATAGGCTGGTCGATTTGGGAGTGAAGCTCCGGGTACTAAGTCAATTTGATGTTCTATCCCTCGTAAAGGTGGTAAACCTATAGGGGCCTCACTAAAAACATCCTCATAATCCTGCAAAAGAGATTGAAACATACTAGGCAGATTTTCGTTAATGTTAGATAAAGATAAATAATTTTTCCTAAACCTCACAAGGATACAAGGCTGTTTATTAAGTAGGGCTCTCTTCATATCTTTTTTTGTTGCCAAAAGATTTTTTCCGCTCATTTTACCACTAGAGGGTTCACTCACCTTTGGGCTTTTTAAATTTTGACTTTTTCCACTACTATTAGCCTCTTTTCTCTCTGTCTTTTGAACTTGCTCTTTCTCCCTTACTCCCTCACAAAATTTTATCATCCTCAATTGATCTTTATATACATCAGTAGGATTTAAAAGAGCAAAAGTGAATTTCTTACCTTTAAATACAAGGGAGTATCGATTAAGTTTACCTTGGTGTGTAACATCACGATCAAATTGCCAAGGTCGTCCAAGGAGCAAGTGTGCCGCATGCATTGGGACTACATCACACCATACTTCATCCTCATAATTGCCGAGTTTAAAAGTGACCAAGGACTGTTTCGTAACTTTAAATTGGAACATTCATTAAGCCACTGAAGGGGATATGGCTTAGGGTGTTTGGTGCAAGGCAACTTTAAAGAATCAATCAAATAGCTACTCACCACATTTGAGCAACTACCACTATCAATAATGAGTGAACATAAGTTACCTTTAATAAAACACCGAGAATGGAAAATATTGGCCCTTTGGCTATCATCATCTTTCATCTGAATGTTAAGGATTCGACGAACTACAAGGCATTGAATATTAGCAAAGTCCCCTTCCTTTGGTGGTTCGACCAACTCGTCGCCATTATCACTGTCATCCACAAGTTCTGGCATATCTAGATCTGTATTATCAGAGTCAGAAGTGTACTCACCGTTATCTTTTAGAAGAAGTAATCTCGTGTTAGGGCATTCTCTACTATAATGACCACGCCCTTTGCACTTAAAGCATTCAATCTCACGAGTCCTCTTCGCACTCGAATCACCTAAATTGGGCTGCTTAGAAGGTGTTTGCGTTTTAGCAGGAGCCCCTTTTTTCCAATCTGGTTGTTTACTTCCATTACTCAAAGAAGACTTGTTAGTAACAAAAGGTGGTTTTGAACTCTTAAAATCAGAATTGGAATTGTTACCTCGATAATATTGTGAAGTAGAGAAGGACCCAAACCTTTGTTCCTTTAATTGTTGCTCGATCTCAATGGCTTTGTGAACTGCTTCTTCCAAATCAATGTAAGTTTGTAGCCTCAATGTATTAGCTATCGACCTGTTCAAACCATCAATGAATCGAACCATAGTTGTTTCTTCATCTTCCTCTACATTAGCTCTCTGAATGAGCATCTCCATCTCTTTAAAATATTCATCCACCGTCCTACTACCTTGGATAAGTCTTCTCAACTTTGTTTTAATTTCTCTATAGTAGTGAGGTGGAATAAACCTTTTACGCATAATCTGTTTCAACTCATCCCATGTCGAAATCTCACCTTCATAATTCCGATGGCGGTTTACCCCAAGTTGAGTCCACCAACTTAATGCATAATCAGAAAATTCTAGTGTTGCTAACGCTACCTTTTCATCATCCGGACATTTATAATACCGAAACATGAGTTCAATCTTAGATTCCCATTCACAATAAGCGTCAGGATCATTCTTACCACGAAATTGGGGAATTGTGAATTTCGGTTTTGCCAAAGAAGGTTGTCTACGATCATGAAAATCATCATCCATTCTAGGGACACGTCGAGGGCCGCGCCTATGGGGCTGGTTATTTCTATCTTCCCTGATTGGATCTCGATATTGAAGTTCTTGATTCATTCGTACCTCATTCAAAGTAGTATTCAATGCTTGAAGGGTAGCATTTATTTGTGTGATTGCAGCAGCGTGTCCTTCTAACTGTTGTTGGACTTCCATAAGTGTATCATTATGGTCATCTTTAGACATCTTCCAAAAAAGCTGCAAAAATAAACACTCAACACTCAAAAATAAAAGTTATCAAACCTCACCGTTAATCACTCAAAAAGAAAAAATCAAATTCTCAATGAGGTCGAATTCAATCTTGTGAGTTCTTTATCAGAGTTTATATCAACCAATTAGAGAGTGTGAACCAAACTACCAAAGAATCCTAATTTGCACTAGGATGCCAAAAACTGACGAGACACCAATTGATTCGTGTTGCACCGAGGAAGAAGTTGTGCACACGTCTAAATCCTACTAACACAAGAAACAAGAAGGTGTTAGATAACGTAACGGAAGAATAAAGGTAAACAAATGAAAACCTACAGCTAAGAATCAATAAAAATTGCTGAAAACAGAAAACCCGAAAAACTGCGGAGTAACTTGACAACTTCGTTCGAGGTGTTCCCGATCTCCAAAAATCACGAAATTAAATCTGGAGTGTCCTTATATATTGAATTTTTGATCTGGAAGTTTTGGGAACCAAAGTCAACCCGCTGAATCTTTTTTTAAATTTTTATTGAATTTCGTATTTTTTGATTTTTTTGACTTTTTTGACTGATTTTTTTGCGGGAATAATTTTTTTATATTCAATCACAGTGCCAAAAACATGTATGTAAAATTTCAGATCAATCGGACAATGTTTACCCACTCAAATGAATTTTTTTTGAACAATTTTTCTGGGTAAAACTGCTGTTTATGCTGTAAAAAATAGAGATCAGTTTAGAAATCAACCAAGAACACCCAAAACGCCCAAAATCTGATACCAAATGATACGGGGTTGCGCGCGGACCAAGATCGAGTTGCCAAGTCACGAGAAACTCCTACGAAAACCCTAAACAATTAGATCTGAAACGAAACAGAAAATTAAAAGATTAGATTTTTGAATTTTCAGATCTGAAATAAAATCCCCAAAACAGTAAAGAATCAAATAGAGAATAGAAATAAGTGTTAATAAGGAATCTTGAAACCCTAGAAGAGATTGCGATTCTGCCCAATTGAACACCCAGATAGTTTTCCCCAAATTTCGGCAATCTAATTTCTCCCAAAAAGAGTATGGATGAATCGGCAAGAACCCTAGAAATTGGGGATTTTTGGGCTAATTCCTTAAGATAGAAAAAGGCTGAAAACACAATAAGAACAGAAAATAAATTAGATAAAGATTCGGCACAAGCAGAAATAAAGAAAGAATTGACAGTAAGAAATTAAAAGATAAGTCCTAAGAAGCCTTGAAATCCCGAAAGATCTCACAACTCCCTTCAAACGGCTCTAATCTCCCCTCCAAAGAATATCAATGGCAAGAAGAAGGTTGAAGATGGCTCCCACAATCACAAGATTGTTAAAACAACTTCTAAAGAGAACTCAAGAGAAAATCCTTGAAGAACTCAAAGAGAATTTTCACTCAAATCAAATCTGAAATTTTCAATGTAATTGTAATGTAATGTAGGGTGGCTGGCCAAGCCATATAAATAGGCCTTTCAAATGTTTTCCTAATTTAATTAGAACACTAAAACTAAAACTAAAAAAAAACTCCTAATTATTTTAATATGGAAATTCGGCCAAGGGTCTTTTATTTGGGACTCTTGGACTGAATATAAAAATTTAAACTAAGTAAAATAAATAAATAAATAAATAAAAATAAAACTTTACAACTTGGGCCACTTTGACAATTTGGCCTGATTTTCAATTAAGTATGGGTGGATTTCTTGATTGGGCTTGGAATCTTCTTATTGGGCCTTGCCCTCAAGAATTTGGGCTTGTGATCCATCTCCTACCGAAATTGAATCGTTGATGCTCGTAATGGAGATCCAATGCGCTTTGGCTACAAGATTTGGTGTCTTGGACCAAGATTCCCAATATCTGAAATCTTGATTTTCCCTTTCTTTTGTGTACGCATCTAAGGCCTTACTAACAAACTCCTGGATGGTCCCATTTAGTTTGGAACGCATTTGTCGGGCCTTTAATCTCGTATCAGTTGTGGATGTGATACGAGCTCGTTTCGTATGAAATAATGAGTCATAATATTTCCCGGTCGAAATTAGGTAGTGTCGGCCTTGAAATAAATTCAAGTATTGGTGTTTAAAATTAAATGGCTTTGGAAAACGAGGGAGTTTGATGGAGTGTTGTTTGCTGGATATTTCAATGAAAACAAGTCGAACCCTTATTAGCAAATAAGGACCCGGGGCTTAAGGTTTCAAAGAAAGAAAGGATTTTGGGATAAAACCGAGACCCTCTATTTAGCAAAATAGGAACCTACAGTATGAAGAACGCCACACCAATGGTGATAAGTTCGAAACAAAGTCAGATTGACGCCACTTGTTGAAGATAAGTCAATTTGAGCTTTGGAGAATAAAGAGAGTGAATTGCCTCACTAAAATGATATTTCATTCAGAAATTTGTCAAAAGTCCTTTTACAAGAAAATGAGTAACTATTTATAGCCTAATGCCTAATAGCCGAATGGACATATTCTAGACTTAGTTTCTAAGCAAACATTGAACAAAAATGGCCAATGTAGGTTCGGCTGAATGGTGACCATACATGAAGCTTCCATATTAAGCAAATGAATCTTGGGAATGCATGTAACAGCTACATTCAGCTGATGAGCTTAATTGATCATTCAATAGGCAACTCTTGCTGAAAAATTATCAATAATAAAGAGGGCACTTGAACAGCCACATTAGGTGTGAATGGACGGTTTTGAAGAGCCTTAAAATGTGAACACCAAGAACCGAATGGCCAAAATGTATCCAGCAATGTGAAGGAAATAATGGCAGCTTGAAAAACTATCTCTTTAGCCGAATGGTCACTTAGAGAACTTCAATAATCAGCACACCATTTTTAATGTAGTTCATGCATGTATCATTAGGTGCATTGAATCCAACATGCATGCATCTTGCACACCACATTCGGCCAACCTTTCCCATGCATCTTCCACATTCGGCTGAACCTAAATAAAACAAATGAACCTCATTAATTTAACTCAATTCAGCTGAACATAATATGAACATACTAATTAACATTAAGCCGAATTAAATATGTACAAACAAGACACATTAATTCGGCTGAACATAGTTAATTCATGTAATATATTCAAACAAATTAAATGACACCTAGACACTTTTAATTCAACCAAATCAACATATTAAACACTTGTAATAAATTAAGACATATTTAAAAGCTGTAATGAAACTTATTTAAATGCTTATTTAAATGGTCTAAAATTCCAGCAGCAAATTAATTAGCTAGAACGAAATTCAGCTTCAAAGAAGTTGAATATGTTCAGCTCGTTTTTAAACTCCTTGCTATCATTTTCCTCAACCCGTTCCACCATTGCTAAAATAGCATCTTTGAATCGTTTAGCTCTAGCTCGCGTTATTGGACCAATGGGCAGCTTAATGGCTTCTTGTTCGTTCTCCATTTGGTTCGTAGGCAAGCTCACATCATTCCCCTCCTCTTCAGAACGATTTGCCCTCAAATCGAAATCTGCATCAAACGGAGACAAATCAGAAACGTTAAAAGTCGCGCTAACATTATATTCACCAGGCAAGTCCAATTTATAGGAGTTATCGTTAATTCACTCAAGGACTTGAAACGGTCCATCCCCTCTCGGAAGAAGTTTGGATCGCCTTTGCATAGGAAATCTCTCCTTGCGCATATGCAACCAAACCCAATCTCCCGGTTCGAACACAACTCGCTTACGACCTTTGTTAGCATGTTGCTCATAGTTCTTGGTCTTGGCCTCAATATTGTCTCGAACTCGTTGGTGCAATTGCTTGACGAAATCAGCTTTGCGCTTCCCATCTACATGAACAAGTTGATTAGAAGGCAATGGCAATAAATCAAGTGGAGTTAATGGATTGAAACCATAGACAATTTCAAAAGGAGAAAATTTGGTAGCTGAATGAACAGCTCGATTATACGCAAACTCCACATGTGGTAAGCATTCTTCCCAAGCCTTCACATTCTTCTGAATAATAGCTCGAAGCAGTGTAGACAGAATCCGGTTGACCACTTCGGTTTGGCCGTCCGTTTGCGGATGGCAAGTGGTTGAAAACAGCAACTTCGTTCCAAGACGCCCCCATAGTGTCCTCCAAAAATGGCTAAGGAATTTTGCGTCTCGGTCGGACACGATCGTTCTAGGCATGCCATGCAACCTGACCACCTCTTTGAAAAATAAGTTAGCAATATTAACGGCATCATCAGTTTTATGACATGCTATAAAATGGGCCATTTTTGAGAACCTATCTACAACCACAAATATTGAATCTCGGCCATTCTTACTCCTAGGTAAACCTAGCACGAAATCCATGGAGATATCAGACCAAGGGGTTTCGGGAATAGGTAATGGCTTATACAAACCGTGGGGCTTAATTCGTGACTTAGCCTGTTTGCACGCAATGCATCTATTACAAAATCGTTCGACATCTCGTCGCATCTTGGGCCAAAAGAAATGTTCGTGCAATGTAGCTAATGTCTTAGCAACACCAAAGTGCCCCATTAATCCTCCGCTATGGGCTTCTTCGATCAACACTTCTCGTACGGAACCTTGGGGTATACAAAGCTTTCCTTCTCGGAATAAGTACCCATCATGTCGATAGTACTTCTTGTAGGCTCCCTTGGCACATAATCTAAAGAATTCACCAAAGTCAGCATCGTTGACATATAAATCTTTAAGAAATACAAACCCTATTAACTTAGCATCCAAAATATTTAGCAACGCATACCTTCGAGATAGTGCATCAGCCACTACGTTTTCCTTACCTTTCTTATATTTAATAATGTAGGGAAAAGATTTGAGAAATTCTACCCACTTAGCGTGTCGCTTATTCAACTTGTGTTGCCCCTTTAAATACTTCAAGGACTCATGATCGGTGTGTATGATGAATTCCTTGGGCCAAAGATAGTGTTGCCACGTTTCTAAGGCTCGGATCAACGAATAGAGCTCCTTGTCATATGTTGGATAGTTTAAGACAGCACCATTCAGTTTCTCGCTAAAATAGGCAATAGGACGACCATCTTGCATCAACACAGCTCCAATGCCTAAACCTGATGCATCACATTCTAACTCGAAAGTTTTATCAAAGTTAGGCAAAGCTAATAACGGTGCATGAGTTAGACAATCTTTAATTTTAAAAAAGGATTTTTCTTGTTCCTCTCCCCAAATGAAGTTGGAATTCTTACGAATAACCCCGGTTAAAGGTGCGGCTAAGGTGCTAAAATTTGGCACGAATCGACGGTAAAAACTTGCTAGTCCATGGAAACTTCAGACTTGGGAGACATTCGTCAGACAGGGCCATTCTTGGATCGCCTTGATCTTCTCTTGATCGACTTCAAGACCCTCCGAGCTAACAACAAAACCTAAAAACACAACCTTGTTAGTGCAGAAATCACATTTCTTCAAATTAGCATACAAGGTTTCTTTTTTCAATACTTCCAAAACAGATTTTAAATGTAAAATATGTTCATCCAAATTTTTACTATAGATCAATATATCGTCGAAGTATACTACGCAAAATCTACCAATAAAAGGTCTTAAAACGTGATTCATAAGCCTCATGAATGTGCTTGGGGCGTTCGTTAAGCCAAAGGGCATAACGAGCCATTCGTAAAGCCCATGCTTCGTTTTGAATGCAGTCTTCCACTCATCTCCCTCACGCATCCGTATTTGGTGATAACCGCTCTTAAGGTCGATTTTTGAAAATAAACTCGCGCCACTTAGCTCGTCAAGCATATCATCCAATCGTGGTATAGGATGACGATACTTGATAGTTATTTTGTTTATAGCACGGCAGTCCACGCACATCCTCCACGTTCCATCCTTCTTCGGAACTAGTAAAACAGGCACGGCGCATGGACTAAGGCTTTCACGCACATAGCCCTTTTCAAGGAGTTCATTTACTTGCTTTTGTAATTCTTTCGTCTCTTCAGGATTGCTCCGGTAAGCAGGTCGGTTTGGAATTGCGACTCCCGGCACAAGATCGATTTGGTGTTCAATTCCACGAATAGGTGGTAACCCACTCGAGATTTCTTCCGGGAATACGTCTTGAAATTCCTGCAACACAGACAAAATAGAAGAAGGCAATTTGTCATCAAATTCGTTAGTGCCAAGCAAGCTCTCCTTGTACAAAAGAACCAACAATGGTTGTTTCAATAGCATCGATTTTCGAACTTCCCTCTCTTTTACAAAAAATTCTTTTTTTCAATCTCATCACTCATTTCTTTTTCTTTTGAATCACTCTCTCTTTTTTTATCACTCATCTTTTTGTTTTTCTTCTTTTCTTCACTCTTTTCTTTATTCTTTTCATTTTTTTGCTCACTCTCGATTTCTTTTGATTTTTCAATCGAACTCCTCATTTTGAGTTGATCTTCGTACACTTGTTTCAGTGATAACGGAGCTACAGTCACCATTCGTCCCATATGTTTGAAAGAGAATCGATTTGTGTAACCATCATGAATTGCTCGCTTGTCAAATTGCCACGGACGTCCCAAAAGAAGATGCCCCGCATGCATCGGTACAACGTCGCACATCACTTCATCTTGATATTTTCCGATTGTGAATGAAATGAGCACTTGTTTTGTTACCTTTAATTCTCCACCATCGTTAAGCCATTGGAGTTTATACGGATGGGGATGTTTGGTGGTGGCCAATCCGAGTTTCTCTACCATCAACGTGCTAGCCACATTTGTACAACTTCCCCCATCGATTATCACGCAACAAATCTTACCTTGCACTTGACATCGCGTATGGAAGATGTTCTCGCGTTGTTGATCATTTTCGGCACCTTGCAAGGTGAGACTTCTTTTCACAACCAAGATTTCTCCATTCTCGGCTTGTTCGATGTCTTCCTCTTCTTCGAGTTGTTCAACAGCCTCGTTCTCTTGATCACTTTCGGATTCAATTTCTCCATCATCTCGAACAAACATCGCATTTCGGTTCGGACATTGGCTTGCGATGTGGCCCCTTCCAAGACATTTGAAGCATTTGATGTCTCGGGATCTATTTGGTTGGGCATCCATCTTTCCTTTACTCGATTCGGCAATCGGTTTGTTGAATTTGGTAGCTCCACTTACTTCTTTATTTCGACTCGGCAAGTCTCGTTTGTTGGACCCTTGCCCCCACTTAGTCGTAGAAGAAGTATTAGGGAAAGAACGGAACGTACCTTTTCTCTTTAATTGTTTTTCAACCTTTATGGCCATATGGACCATATCAATGACCTCGACATAATGGTGTAGCTCCACAATATTTGCAATATCTCGGTTAAGGCCGGCGAGAAATCGAGCTGATACGAGCTCGTTTCAGATGTAAAGACGAGTCGTAATCTTTCCCGATTGAAATTAGGTAGTGTCGGAATTGAATCAAATTCAAGTCTTGGTGTTTGAAGTTGGATGGCTTTAGGAACAAAGGAGTTTAATGGGTTGTTGTTTGCTGGGTAATTCGATGAAACAAGATCGAACCCTTATTATCAAATAAGGACCCGGGCTTAAGGTTTCAAAGAAAGAAATGGAAATAGGATAAAAACCGAGACCCTCTATTTAGCAAAATAGGAACCTACGGTATGAAGAACGCCACACCAATGGGTGATAAGTTCGAACAAAGTCAGATTGACGCCACTCGTTGAAGATAAGTCAATTTGAGCTTTGGAGAATAAAGAGAGTGAATTTCTCACTAAAATTATATTTCATTCAGAAATTTGGCAAAAAGTCCTTTTACAAGAAATTCAACAACTATTTATAGCCTTTCTACTAGTAGCCGAATGGACAAATTCAAGACTTAGTTTCTAAGTAAACAATGAACTAAAATTCAGCATGAATGCAAAATTATTAGCCCATGTAGATTCGGCTGAATGAGAGCTCCAATGGTCATCTTCTAGATGGGAAAATGCACCTTGAACATCTTGGATGTGCATGAATAGGCTAGGTTCGATCAATGATCATAATGGGGTCATTCATGAAGCAACTATTGCTGAAAAATTACCATCATTAATTAGCAACTTGAACAGTCATTTGGAAGTGTGAATGGACGGTTTTGAATGACCATAAGGTGTGAACATCATGAACCGAATAGCCACAATGTACCCAGCAATGTGAAGGAAAATGGCGGAGAATAAATCATCTCTTTTGGCCGAATGGTCACTTAGAGAACTTCAACAATCAGCACACCATCTTTAATATAGTCCATGCATGTATCATTTGGTGCATTGAACCCAACATGCATGCATCTTCACATCCATTGAATCTTCATGCATGAATCTGCCCAATGAATCTTCAAATTCGGCTGTACCTAAAAACACACATGAACTTAATTAATTTCAATCAAATTAAGCTGAACTAAGTAAATACATAATGTGAACATCCTAATTTAACATTGAAACAACTTAAATATTAATAAAGCATGACACAAATTCGGTTGAACAGATTTAAAACATGTAATAATTTAGACAAACTAAATGAAATCAAGACATCTTTAATGTAACTAAATTAAGACATATTAAACACTTATATTAAATAAAAACATATTAATAAGCTGTAATAAGACTTAATTAAATGCTTATTTAATTGGTTTAAAATCCAGCAGCAATTTAATTAGCTAGAACGAATTTCAACTTCAAAGAAGTTGAAAATATTCAGCTCGTCTTTAAGCTCTTTGCTTTCATTTTCCTCAATCCGATCCACCAATGCTAAAATAGCATCTTTAAATCGTTTAGCTCTAGCTCGCGTTATCGGACCAATGGGCAGCTTAATAGCTTCTTGTTCGTTCTCCATTTGGTTCGTAGGCAAGCTCACATCATTCCCCTCCTCTTCAGAACGATTTGTCCTCAAATCGGAATCTGCATCAAACGGAGACAAATCAGAAACGTTAAAAGTCGCGCTAACATTATATTCACCAGGCAAGTCCAATTTATAAGAATTGTCATTAATTCGTTCAAGGACTTGAAACGGTCCATCCCCTCTCGGAAGTAGTTTAGATCGTCGTTGCATAGGAAATCTTTCCTTGCGCATATGCAACCACACCCAATCTCCCGGCTCGAACACAACTCGTTTACGACCTTTGTTAGCATGTTGTTCATAGTTCTTGGTCCTTGCCTCAATGTTTTCTCGAACTCGTTGGTGCAATTGCTTGACGAAATCAGCTTTACGCTTTCCATCTACATGCACAAATTGGTTAGAAGGCAATGGCATTAAATCTAATGGTGTTAACGGATTGAAACCATAAACGATTTCAAAAGGAGAAAATTTGGTAGCTGAGTGAATAGCTCTATTATACGCAAACTCCACATGTGGTAAACATTCTTCCCAAGCCTTCAAATTTTTCCGGATGATAGCTCGAAGCAATGTAGACAAAATCCGATTGACCACTTCGGTTTGGCCGTCCGTTTGCGGATGGCAAGTGGTTGAAAACAGCAACTTCGTTCCAAGGCGCACCCATAGTGTCCTCCAAAAATGGCTAAGAAACTTCGCGTCTCGGTCGGACACAATCGTCCTAGGCATGCCATGCAACCTGACCACTTCTTTGAAAAATAAATTAGCAATATTCACGGCATCATCAGTTTTATGACAGGCTATAAAATGAGCCATTTTTGAGAACCTATCTACAACCACAAATATTGAATCTCGGCCATTTTTACTCCTCGGTAAACCTAGCACGAAATCCATTGAGATATCAGACCAAGGGGTTTCGGGAATAGGCAATGGCTTATACAAACCATGGGGCTTAATTCGTGACTTAGCCCGTTTGCATGCAATGCATCGATTACAAAACCGTTCGACATCTCGTCGCATCTTAGGCCAAAAGAAATGTTCGTTGAGCATGGCTAACGTCTTTGCAACTCCGAAGTGCCCCATTAATCCTCCACTATGAGATTCTTCGATCAACACTTCTCGTACGGAACCTTGGGGTATACAAAGCTTTCCTTCTCGGAACAAGTACCCATCATGTCGATAGTACTTCTCGTAAGCTCCCTTTGCGCATAACCTAAAGAATTCACTAAAGTCAGCATCGTTGACATATAAATCTTTAAGAAATACAAACCCCATTAACTTAGCATCCAAAATATTTAACAACGCATACCTTCGAGATAGTGCATCAGCCACTACGTTTTCCTTACCTTTTTTATATTTAATAACATATGGAAAAGATTCGAGAAATTCTACCCACTTAGCATGCCGCTTATTCAACTTGTGTTGACCCTTTAAGTACTTCAAGGATTCGTGATCGGTATGTATGACGAATTCTTTGGGCCAAAGATAGTGTTGCCACGTCTCTAAGGCTCGAATCAACGAATAGAGCTCCTTGTCATAAGTCGGATAGTTTAAGACGGCACCATTGAGTTTCTCGCTAAAATAGGCAATAGGCCGTCCATCTTGCATCAACACAGCTCCAATGCCTAAACCTGAGGCATCACATTCTAACTCGAAGGTTTTATCAAAATTAGGCAAAGCTAATAACGGTGCATGAGTTAGACAATCTTTAATTTTCAAAAAGGAAATCTTTAATTTTCAAAAAGGATTTTTCTTGTTCCTCTCCCCAAACGAAGTTGGAATTCTTACGAATAACTCCAGTCAAGGGTGCGGCTAAGGTGCTGAAGTTTGGCACGAATCGACGGTAAAAACTTGCTAATCCATGGAAACTTCGGACTTGGGAGACATTCGTCGGACGGGGCCATTCTTGGATCGCCTTGATCTTCTCTTGATCGACTTCAAGGCCCTCCGAACTAACAACGAAACCTAAAAACACAACCTTGTTAGTGCAAAATTCACATTTCTTTAAATTAGCATACAAAGTTTCTTTCCTCAATACTTCCAAAACAGCCTTCAAATGTAAAACATGATCATCTAAATTTTTACTATAAACTAATATATCATCGAAGTATACGACGCAAAATCTACCAATAAAAGGTCTTAGAACGTGATTCATAAGCCTCATGAACGTGCTTGGGGCGTTCGTTAAGCCAAATGGCATAACGAGCCATTCGTAAAGCCCATGCTTCGTTTTAAACGCAGTCTTCCATTCATCACCCTCACGCATCCGTATTTGGTGATAACCACTCTTAAGATCAATTTTTGAAAACAGACTTGCGCCACTTAGCTCGTCAAGCATATCATCCAATCGTGGTATAGGATGACGATACTTGATAGTTATCTTGTTTATAGCACGGCAGTCCACGCACATCCTCCACGTTCCATCCTTTTTCGGGACAAGCAAAACAGGCACGGCGCATGGACTAAGGCTTTCGCGCACATAGCCCTTTTCAAGGAGTTCATTTACTTGCTTTTGTAATTCTTTCGTCTCTTCAGGATTGCTCCGGTAAGCAGGTCGGTTTGGAATCGCAGCTCCCGGCACAAGATCTATTTGGTGTTCGATTCCACGAATAGGTGGTAACCCACTCGGGATTTCTTCCGGGAATACGTCTCGAAATTCCTGCAACACAGACAAAATAGAAGAGGGCAACTTATCATCAAATTCGTTAGTGCCAAGCAAGCTCTCCTTGTACAAAAGAACCAATAATGGTTGTTTCAATAACATCGATTTTCGAACTTCTCTCTCTTTTACAAACAAATTCTTTTTTTCATTTTCATCACTCGTTTCTTTTTCTTTTGAATCACTCTCTCTTTTTTTATCACTCATCTTTTTGTTTTTCTTCTTTTCTTCACTCTTTTCTTTATTCTTTTCATTTTTTTGCTCTCTCTCGATTTCTTTTGATTTTTCAATCGAACTCCTCATTTTGAGTTGATCTTCATACACTTGTTTCGGTGATAATGGAGCTAACGTCACCATTCGTCCCATGTGTTTGAAAGAGTATCGGTTTGTATATCCGTCATGAATCGCTCGCTTGTCGAATTGCCAAGGCCTCCCCAAAAGAAGATGCCCCGCATGCATTGGTACGACGTCACACATAACTTCATCTTGATACTTCCCAATTGTAAACGAAATCAACACTTGCTTCGTTACCTTCAATTCTCCACCATCGTTAAGCCATTGGAGTTTATACGGATGGGGATGTTTAATGGTGGCCAATCCGAGTTTCTCCACCATCATTGAACTTGCCACATTTGTACAACTTCCCCCATCAATTATAACGCAACAAATCTTACCTTGCACTTGACATCGCGTATGAAAAATGTTTTCGCGTTGTTGATCGTTTTCGGCACCTTGCAAAGTAAGGCTTCTCTTTACCACCAATATTTCTCCATTTTCGGCTTGTTCAACATCTTCTTCATCTTCGTTTTGTTCAATGGCCTCCTTCTCTTGTTCACTTTCAGATTCAATCTCGCCATCGTCTCGAACAAACATCACATTCCGATTTGGAAATTGGCTCGCGATGTGGCCCCTTCCAAGGCATTTGAAACATTTTATGTCTCGAGATCGACTTGGTTGGGCTTCCATCTTTCCTTTACTCGTTTCGGCAATCGGTTTGTTGAACTTGGTGGCACCACTTACTTCTTTGTTTCGGCTTGGTATGTCACGTTTGTTGGTCCCTTGCCCCCACCTAGGCATAGAAGAAGTGTTAGAGAAAGTTCGTGACGTACCTTTTCTTTTTAGTTGTTTTTCGACCTTTATGGCCATATGGACCATATCAATAACCTCAACATAGTGGTGTAGTTCGACGATATTTGCGATATCTCGGTTAAGGCCGGCGAGAAATCGAGCCATGGTGGCTTCTCGATCTTCCTCCACATCGGCGCGGATCATGGCCACTTCCATTTCTTTGTAATAATCCTCCACGCTTCGTTGGCCTTGAGTTAAGCTTTGGAGCTTTTGATACAACTCCCGGTGATAGTAAGCAGGAATAAAACGCTTTCTCATTATTGCTTTCATTTCCACCCATGTAGACACGGGACGTTCTCCATTGCGTCTTCGGCTCAACGTGAGTTGATCCCACCATATTATTGCATAGTCGGAGAATTCTATAGCAGCTAACTTCACCTTTTTGCTTTCCGAGTAATTGTGGCACTCGAAAACTAATTCCACCTTCTTCTTCCATTCAAGATAGGCCTCGGGATCCGATCTTCCTTGAAAAGCAGGAATCGCCATTTTAATATTCTTTAAATCATCATCGGGCCTCTCTCGATCTCTTTGTTCTCGTGCTCGATGACCTCGTCTCCTTGCACTTTGTCGTGAACCTCGATCACTTTCATCGTCACTTTGTTCATATAGATCATTTGCATGTTGCCATGGACGTTCTCGCTCTCTTCTCGGAATAGGAGGGGTGTTCGCACGTTGGCTTTGTTCCTCCATTTGTTCCATTCGTTCATTGAGAGAATCGAATTGAGGTTGGAACAGACGAGAGATTTCTCGTACGATTGCTTGGACTTGGAGATCGGGCACTCCACCTCCGGGAACGTTTCTCCTCGGTTGAAGGTTTACTCCTCCACCAGCAGCATTCGAAGCTCCTCCACTTGTTGCTCGACGATCCGGACTCCTAGACATGTTTAAAATAAGAACAAAATATTTCCTCACCACAAAAACCTCACAAATTCGCTCACAAGAAAAAAATTCACTCCTCTCGTGTTTCACTCTATTTTCGGCTTTTATCTTGATGTACTCTCTTGCCTTTTACCTCTCAAATCCAACTCTCGATATTCTAAAAAGCTACCTTAGACTTATCCCACTTGTGGGTCGGCTTCAAAAGCTAAACAAAGGAAAATCGTATGGTTTAGGGTAGGCTCGAAAGAAAGAAAGGTTTAAAGATGTGGCGTATAAAATGAATTCACGAATTGAAAATTTTTTTTTTAATAGTGTGAAATTTCACTCAAAGGGGTATAAAAGGGTGTATAATATGATTTCGGAAAAATTTTTGTTGAAGTGTTTCCAGACTCTTTTTTTTTTTTTTTTTTTTTTTTTTTACGGATATTTCACGTTCTTTTCGTACGCACCTAGACCGTATGCAATTTTTTTTTTGCAATTTTTTTCCTTCTTTTTTTCTTTTTTTTTGGGATTTTTTTTTTCGAAACTTTTTTTTAACTTTTTTTTTTCGAAGCTACGATTTACGTACCTAATTTAGCTAGCTCTGATACCAACTGATACGAGCTCGTTTCAGATGTAAAGACGAGTCGTAATCTTTCTCGATCGAAATTAGGTAGTGTCGGAATTGAATCAAATTCAAGTCTTGGTGTTTGAAGTTGGATGGCTTTAGGAACAAAGGAGTTTAATGGGTTGTTGTTTGCTGGGTAATTCGATGAAACAAGATCGAACCCTTATTATCAAATAAGGACCCGGGCTTAAGGTTTCAAAGAAAGAAATGGAAATAGGATAAAAACCGAGACCCTCTATTTAGCAAAATAGGAACCTACGGTATGAAGAACGCCACACCAATGGGTGATAAGTTCGAACAAAGTCAGATTGACGCCACTCGTTGAAGATAAGTCAATTTGAGCTTTGGAGAATAAAGAGAGTGAATTTCTCACTAAAATTATATTTCATTCAGAAATTTGGCAAAAAGTCCTTTTACAAGAAATTCAACAACTATTTATAGCCTTTCTACTAGTAGCCGAATGGACAAATTCAAGACTTAGTTTCTAAGTAAACAATGAACTAAAATTCAGCATGAATGCAAAATTATTAGCCCATGTAGATTCGGCTGAATGAGAGCTCCAATGGTCATCTTCTAGATGGGAAAATGCACCTTGAACATCTTGGATGTGCATGAATAGGCTAGGTTCGATCAATGATCATAATGGGGTCATTCATGAAGCAACTATTGCTGAAAAATTACCATCATTAATTAGCAACTTGAACAGTCATTTGGAAGTGTGAATGGACGGTTTTGAATGACCATAAGGTGTGAACATCATGAACCGAATAGCCACAATGTACCCAGCAATGTGAAGGAAATAAATGGCAGCTTTGGAGAATGGAAAATCATCTCTTTTGGCCGAATGGTCACTTAGAGAACTTCAACAATCAGCACACCATCTTTAATATAGTCCATGCATGTATCATTTGGTGCATTGAACCCAACATGCATGCATCTTCACATCCATTGAATCTTCATGCATGAATCTGCCCAATGAATCTTCAAATTCGGCTGTACCTAAAAACACACATGAACTTAATTAATTTCAATCAAATTAAGCTGAACTAAGTAAATACATAATGTGAACATCCTAATTTAACATTGAAACAACTTAAATATTAATAAAGCATGACACAAATTCGGTTGAACAGATTTAAAACATGTAATAATTTAGACAAACTAAATGAAATCAAGACATCTTTAATGTAACTAAATTAAGACATATTAAACACTTATATTAAATAAAAACATATTAATAAGCTGTAATAAGACTTAATTAAATGCTTATTTAATTGGTTTAAAATCCAGCAGCAATTTAATTAGCTAGAACGAATTTCAACTTCAAAGAAGTTGAAAATATTCAGCTCGTCTTTAAGCTCTTTGCTTTCATTTTCCTCAATCCGATCCACCAATGCTAAAATAGCATCTTTAAATCGTTTAGCTCTAGCTCGCGTTATCGGACCAATGGGCAGCTTAATAGCTTCTTGTTCGTTCTCCATTTGGTTCGTAGGCAAGCTCACATCACGAGCCATGGTGGCTTCTCGATCTTCCTCCACATCGGCGCGGATCATGGCCACTTCCATTTCCTTGTAGTAATCCTCCACGCTTCGTTGGCCTTGAGTTAAGCTTTGGAGCTTTTGATACAACTCCCGGTGATAGTAAGCAGGAATGAATCGTTTTCTCATTATGGCTTTCATTTCCGCCCATGTAGACAAGGGACGTTCGCCATTGCGTCTTCAGCTCATCGTGAGTTGATCCCACCATATTATGGCGTATTCGGAGAATTCTATAGCAGCTAACTTTACCTTCTTGCTTTCCGAGTAATTGTTGCACTAGAAAACTAACTCCACCTTCCTCTCCCATTCAAGATAGGCCTCGGGATCCGATCTTCCTTGAAAAGCAGGAATCGCCATTTTAATGTTTTTTAAATCATCATCGGTCCTCTCTCGATCTCTTGGTCCCCGTGCTCGTTGGCCTTGTCACCTTGACTTTGTTGCGAAGCTCGATCACTTTCAACGTCACTTGCTTCATATAGATCATTTGCATGTTGCCATGGACGTTCTCGCTCTCTTCTCGGAATAGGAGGGGTGTTCGCACGTTGGCTTCGTTCCTCCATTTGTTCCATTCGTTCATAAAGGGAATCAAATTGAGGTTGGAACAAACGAGAAATTTCTCGCACGATTGCTTGAACTTGTAGATCGGGCACTCCGCCTCCGGGAACGTTTCTCCTTGGTTGAAGATTAACTCCTCCACCAGCGGCATTCGAGGCTCCTCCACTTGTTGCTCGTCGTTCCGGGCTCCTTGACATGATGATTAAAATTAAGAAAATATCCTCACCAAAAAAAACCTCACAATTCACTCACAAGAAAAGAATTCACTCCTCTCGTGTTTCACTCTATTTTCGGCTTTTATCTTGATGTACTCTCTTGCCTTTTACCTCTCAAATCCAACTCTCGATATTTTGAAAAGCTACTTAGATTTATCCACACTTGTGGGTCGGCTTCAAGGGGTTTGCAAGGGAAAGTCGTAGGGTTTAGGCTAGGCTCGAAAGAAAGAAAGGCTTAAGATGTGGCGTATAAAATGGATTCACTAATTGGGATTTTTTTTAATAGCGTGAAAATTCACTAAAATGGGTATAAAGGAGTGTAGAATGTGATTTTAGAAAAAATTTTGTTGAAGTGTCTCCAGACTCTTTTTTTTTTACGGATCTTTCACGTTCTTTTCGTCCGCACCTAGACCGTATGCAATTTTTTTTTCAAATTTTTTTTTCGATTTTTTTTTTCAATTTTTTTTTGAATCTACAATTTACGTACACCAACTGATACGAGCTCGTTTCGTATGAAATAACGAGTCTTAATATTTCCCGATCGAAATTAGGTAGTGTCGGCCTTGAAATAAATTCAAGTCTTGGTGTTTAAAATTAAATGGCTTTGGAAAACGAGGGAGTTTGATGGAGTGTTGTTTGCTGGATATTTCAATGAAAACAAGTCGAACCCTTATTAGCAAATAAGGACCCGGGGCTTAAGGTTTCAAAGAAAGAAAGGATTTTGGGATAAAACTGAGACCCTCTATTTAGCAAAATAGGAACCTACGGTATGAAGAACACCACACCAATGGTGATAAGTTCGAAACAAAGTCAGATTGACGCCACTTGTTGAAGATAAGTCAATTTGAGCTTTGGAGAATAAAGAGAGTGAATTGCCTCACTAAAATGATATTTCATTCAGAAATTTGTCAAAAGTCCTTTTACAGGAAAATGAGTAACTATTTATAGCCTAATGCCTAATAGCCGAATGGACATATTATAGACTTAGTTTCTAAGCAACATTGAACAAAAATGGCCAATGTAGGTTCGGCTGAATGGTGACCATACATGAAGCTTCCATATTAAGCAAATGAATCTTGGGAATGCATGTAGCAGCTACATTCAGCT
>NC_053440.1:26544882-26646135 GCF_007990345.1 Gossypium hirsutum | reverse complement strand
CTGATTTGAATGTCTTTAATGGCTTAGAAAATGACTCTTGAGTTGTCCTTGGCTAGTTGAATAGACACCATCTCTTACCAGCTCCTTAATGACATTCAAAGGCTTGATTAATTTCTCTTAAAAGCTCCAAAAACGACTGGAAGTGGAAGAGTTGCTGCTGAATTTTAAAGGGCATAAAATGCTCTTTAAAAACTCCTTTTAATGATCTTTAAGCTCCTTTTTTTAACAGCCCCTTTAATTGTAACTCAAAAGAACTTGAACAGCCACTTATTAAATGTGTAACAGCCTTGAATTGTAACCACTATAAGCTAAAAAGTCACCTGCAATAAACACATTAAGATGAGTTTATTAAACACATTAAAACACTTATTAATCATAACACATATTAAACTTACTTAAATAAATGAACTAACACATATATGCAATAAATATTCCAGCAACTAGTTTAATTAAAGAAGCATAATTTAAAGAACTTAATTTATGCATCAATAAATAATCCTAGGAACTAGATCAATTAAGAAGCATCTTATTTAATAAAGTTCAATAACTAACTCATGTATTAAAACTTTAAGATAAGTTAAATTAATTGATTAGCAACTTATTTATTAAACTAAAACAAGTTAATTAAAAGAAACAAATTCAGCTTGCAATAAATTGCAAGTAACGCCTTTTGAACGGTTTGAAGCACGACTATCAAATCCGGCCACTCCCTCTTCCCAAGCTCGTTCCACCTAGCTTGCTATTGCATTTTGAAATCTCTTAGCTCGTGATCGAGTTATTGGTCCTCGTGGCAGCTCAATGGATTCGGTAGTAATTTCCCGGGCTAAGGTTGCATCATTCCCCCCCTCTTCGAGGCGATTTGCTCCCAAATCGTCACCTACATCGAAAAGAGATAAATCAGCAACATTAAAAGTAGCACTAACCCCATACTCACCAGGTAAATCTAACTTATAAGCGTTATCATTAATTCTCTCCAAGACTTGAAAAGGTCCATCTCCTCGTGGTAATGTTTGGATCGCCTTTGAACGGGAAATCTCTCCTTGCGCATGTGAATCCAAACCCAATCACCAGGTTCAAATATTACTCGTTTACGGCCCTTGTTAACTTGATGTGCATATTGCTCCATTCTTCGTTCAATATTATCCCTAACTCGCTGATGTAATTGTTTCACAAAATCTGCCTTTTTCTTTCCATCTACATGCACCAATTTATCAAAAGGTAAAGGCAATAAATCCAATGGAGTTAAGGGATTAAATCCATACACTACCTCAAATGGTGAAAACTTGGTAGCTGAATGTACCGATCGATTGTATGCAAATTCAATGTGAGGTAGACACTCCTCCCAAGTTTTTAAATTCTTACGTATAATGGCCCGCAGTAGTGTTGACAGAACTCTATTAACAACCTCTGTTTGGCCATCAGTTTGGGGATGACTTGTTGTGGAAAATAATAGCTTAGTTCCAATCTTTCCTCATAAAGTCCTCTAAAAGTGGCTGAGAAATTTAGTGTCTCGATCCGAAACAATGGTTTTTGGAATTCCATGCAATCGTACAATCTCCCTAAAAAATAGATTGGCAACATTTAAAGCATCGTCAGTTTTGTTACATGCAATGAAATGAGCCATTTTTGAAAACCGATCAACTACAACAAACACGGAATCTTTGCCATTCTTTGTTCTAGGAAGACCCAAAACAAAGTCCATAGAAATATCCATCCATGGCATTTCTGGAATCGGTAATGGAGTATAGAGTCCATGTGGCTGGACCCTTGATTTCGCCTTCTTGCAAACAATACAGCGATTGCACACTTTAGCCACATCTCGTTTCATCTTTGGCCAATAAAAGTGTTCTTGAAGAACGGCCAAAGTTTTGGCAATACCAAAATGTCCCATTAAACCCCCACTATGTGCTTCATGAACCAGCAAATTTCTAGTTGATCCTTGGGGTATGCACAACTTATTTTCTCGAAATAGGAATCCATCTTGCTGATAGTACCTGTCATACGCACCTTGCACACATAACTTGTAAACTTCTCCAAAATCAGAATCATCAGCATATAATTCCTTTAAATAAGCAAAACCAAGTAACTTAACATCCAAATAATTTAAAAGAGCATACCTTCGCGATAAAGCATCTGCAACGATATTTTCCTTACCTTGCTTATACTTAATCACATATGGAAAGGATTCTAAAAATTCTACCCATTTTGCATGTCGTTTGTTAAGCTTAGTTTGCCCTCTCAAATGCTTCAAAGCCTCATGGTCCGTGTGTATAACGAACTCCTTAGGCCAAAGGTAATGCTGCCATGTTTCTAATGCACGTATCAATGCATACATTTCTTTGTCATATGTGGGATAATTGAGCGTAGCTCCATTAAGTTTCTCGCTAAAATAAGCCACCGGTCGCCCATCTTGCGTTAAAACCGCACCTATTCCTATTCCAGAAGCATCACATTCTACCTCAAAAATTTTGTTAAAATTCGGCAAACATAAAAGTGGAGCATTAGTCAAGCAATCTTTGATTTTAACAAAAGCAGATTCTTGTTCATCAGACCAAATAAAAGGTGAATTTTTTTTGATAATACCGGTTAATGGGGCAGCAAGAGTGCTAAAATTCAGTACAAACCTCCTATAGAAGCTTGCAAGGCCATGAAAGCTTCTAACTTGGCTGATGTTATTCGGTCGTGGCCATTCTTGTATTGCTTTAATCTTCTCTTGGTCCACCTCTAATCCATTCGCACTTACAACAAAACCTAGAAAAACAACTTTGTCAGTACAAAAGTTACATTTCTTAAGGTTTGCATACAATACTTCCTTTCGTAAAACCTTCAAAATAGCATGCAAATGTTCAAGATGTTCATTTAATGATTTGCTGTAAATTAAAACATCATCAAAATAAACTACACAAAAACGACCAATGAATGACCTCAAAACGTGGTTCATCAACCTCATGAAAGTACTCGGTGCATTGGTGAGGCCAAAAGGCATCACTAACCACTCATACAAACCATATTTAGTCTTAAACGCAGTCTTCCACTCGTCCCCCTCCCGCATACGAATTTGATGATACCCGCTTTTCAGATCAATCTTAGAGAAAAATTTTGCTCCACTAAGCTCGTCTAACATATCATCAAGTCTAGGAATGGGATGTCGGTATTTGACGGTAATTTTGTTGATAGCTCGGCAATCTACGCACATCCTCCATGAACCATCTTTTTTAGGCACCAACAGAACGGGAACCGCACATGGACTTAAACTCTCCCGTATATAGCCTTTTTCCATTAATTTCGCCACTTGTCGTTGCAACTCTTTAGTTTCCTCTGGGTTGCTTCGATAAGCTGGTCGATTTGGAATTGTAGCTCCGGGAATAAAGTCTATTTGGTGTTCAATACCTCGAAAAGGAGGCAATCCACTTGGCACATCTTCCGGGAAAACGTCTTTGAATTCCTGAAGCAAAGAAACAATAGACAAAGGTAAAGAATTATCAAGTTCGTTAGCATCAAATAAGCATTCCTTGTACATAAGTACAAGTACGGGTTGATACAACAACAATGATTTTCTTATCTCTTTTTCTCTCGCAAATACGCTCATTTTACCACTCTTAATTTCTTTTTGACTTTCTTGTTCCTCTCGTACTTTTACCTCCACTCCCTCAATTTTTTCTTTCTTTTTTTCATTTTTCTTGTCTCTCTCTTTTTCAATCTTTTCCTTCAACTTCAATTGATCTTGGTACATGATGTGATCCTGATCGCATCATGTAATGTCACAACCCAACGCCGTCGAGATTGGCCTAAACACGAGGGCCCCAAGTGCAAGATGAAGCTAATTTTTAGCTCATTTGAATTTCTTTTCGTGTGGTTCAACTCATTCGAGCTCAAGTTAGCTCATTCGTGCTCAAGTCAGCTCATTCAAGCTCAATTTAACTCGTTGAGCTCGTTATTAGCTCTTTAGCTCTTTTAATTTAATTTGCCGGAATAAATTAATTAGTTGAGTTAGTTATTTTAGCTCAAATAATTACTAAGTGTGTAATTAAGAAATCTGGACATTTTAATTATGTTTGTTTATTGCATGTTTAATTTGTTTTAATTATTACCTAGCATAAATGTGTTTGCCTTATTACAATTATTTAATGTGTCTTATTGATGATTTATTATGCCTAAGCTGTTATTTAATGTTCAGCCAAATTTAATTAACTTGTCTAGGATGCTGAATTAAATGTGTCTTAGTTGCCGAATTTATTGATGTTTTTCATTAGTTTCAGCCGAATTTATGAGCATATTTATTGATCAAATTGCTGCCAATTTAATTTGTCTTAAGATGCTGATTTTTAATGAGCAGATATTAATGACCGAATTTAAGTATTTGGCTGCAGGTTTAATGGCTTGGACGGCAATTTAAGGAAGTGGATGTTGGCCGAATTTAATGTACAGCAAGACATGCATTAAAGATGCTGTTCTACATGCAAGGAACGGCATTAAAGGAGTTGTTTGTGCTTTTTCATGTGACCATTTAATGGACAAAATTAAAGAAGCTGCTTGCTAATTTAATGTGCAGCAAAGACATGAATTAAATGAGATGTTCCCATGTATGGAACGGCATTTAAAGGGAAGCAAAACATGAATTAAATGAGATATTCACCATGCATGGACGGCATTAATGAAAGCATGCAAGGGGGGACGTTATTGAACAGCATTAAAGCTGGTATTGCTTCGGGTACAGCAAAGAGCTGTTGTTTGGGGAATTTCCAAGTGTCCATTCCGCCAAAGCATGTCTGTTGCTTAATTAACCAAGGTTGACGTTTCATACTCCCAAGAAGCATTTATGAGCTGTTTTGTGTGCCCAAAACGTCAATAAAAATGGTCAAGCTGTTCAACTCACAAGGAGACTTCATTAAGGTGCATTCAACTTCATTGGCCGAACCAAGATCCCTTATTCAGCTCACCAATACTTCCATTAATGTCCAGTTGAATGGATTACATCTAGAAGCTGTCCAATTGACTTCTTCATGCATGAAGCTTCCCAAAGATGTCTTAGGAAGGTTGCTGGAAATTTCTAGTCTCTTTTGTTTTAATTTTGGCTGACCATTCAGCATCTTATTAGTCCATTCGGCTACCTTAGGAATTTAGCTATAAATAGCTTGTTTTGTATTCGTTTTAAGGTTAGACAATATATTTTTAAAACTTATATGAAATTTGTTTACTTTGTGAGTTTGTTTTCAACTCTCATTGTTCTCCAAGGACTGGTTAGACTTATCAAGTAACCCTTGTGGCGTCAACCGTCTTTCTATCCGAACTTATCACTTTAATCCCAAAAGTGTGGCATTCGATTCGTACTGAGGTTCCTATCACCATTGATAGCGAGTCGAAGTTTCTATCCACTTAACAAACCTTCCATCAACACCCTACCAACCTAAGCATTCTCCTAAGTTACGGGTTAACACACTCCTATTGTGTTAGTTCGGCTTTGAATACTTAGCCCAAACTTCATCCATTGATTTATGTTTCATTTCCTAAACCAGCAAAACTCTTTTGAGCCTAAATAATTCCTTTTCTTCTAGCCTATTTTGTAAAGCTTTCAAATTACTCCAATTCACGATCGGGCACATCTACGACTCGACTCTCATCACCGAGGTCGGGGCGCACCATTTGGTATCAGAGCTAGCTGAATCGGAGTAAGAATCGAAGTTATCGGCATTTCGGTATTGTAAAAAAAAGGAAAAAAAATCAAAAAAAAATTCAAAAAAAAAAATTTGTATTCAATTTTTTTTCTTTTCCTTGTCTTCTTTTGTATTCAGTATTGGAAAAAAAAGAGAAATTAAAAAAAAGAAGAAAAAAAATGTTTCATAAGTAAAAAAAAAAGGTGATTGAAATTCATTTTGAGTTTGTAAAGCATTGTTTGCTGCCCGAAGTACTCAAAATTCATTTCTAGCCACACTTAACCTTTCTATTTTGTTTGATAGCCTACCTTTAATCCCGACATCAGCCCCACCAAAGCCACATCAATTTTGTAAGCCGACCCCAAACGGTATTGATTTGTCGACTTAGTTTGCGAAGAACTTTGAGGGGTGAAAATCGAGTGGAAAAAGGCAAGAGCGATTGGTGAGACCATTCGAGAGAAGTAAAAGCCAAATAGTGTGAATTTTTTTGGTGTGAGAGAAGTGTGAGTTTTGTTGTGTGATTAAAAAAAAGATGTCAAGAAGTTTTGAAGGGATTGATGATGAAGAATATGACGATGTTTTGATCGACCCAACATATCAAACGATTATTCACGAGGTGGGTCAAATGCTTCAAAGAAAATTGGAACCAATTAAAGAACGATTGAAGAAGTTGGATGAACGATTCCAACGGGAGCAAATTTCTTCAAGTCAAGAGACGAAGAAAAGATCGTCACGACGACACTACTCGACAAGAGACTCTTATCAAGACTTCTATTCAACAAGGCGTTCGAGACCAAGAGAAGCAAACTCCGAGTTTGAGTCCTTCCAAGATGATAAACGAAAAAGTAAACGTGTCTCTACAAGTGCCTCAATTTATTCATCTACAAAGGATTATTTACGAAGAGGTGCACGTGTTTCAAGAGTGTCAAAGTACTCGGCTACGGAAGATCTATCACAAAGAGAAGATTGCCATTTGTATGAAGAATCCTTTTCTTATTCTCAACGAAAGGCTTCTCATTTTGATGATTTCTACTTTTGTAATGGAATTGAAATAGCATGTGAAAAAGAAAAAGAAAAAGAGCGCGAGCGAGAAAATGAACATGAAAAAGAAATGAAAGAAAAAGAAGATGAGTGGGAGATAGAAAAGAAAATTGAAAATGAGATTGAGAATAAAAACGAGTGCAAAAAAGAAAAGGAAACCGAAAAAGAGAGTGAGATTGAAGGAAGAAACGAGAGTGCAAAAGAAATGAGTGATATGGTAAAAGAAAGAGGATTTGAAAATGAGTTGGAAAAAGAAAGAAATGAAAAGGATGAAAGTGAAAAAGAAAGGAGTGTTGTTACTAACCATCCTATGAATTTTCCTTGTTTTGTTTCTACTTTTCAGGTTTCTCGAAATCCCATCGATCAATTTCAACTTCAATACTTTTCCAAGGAGAAACGATTTCGATTAGTCGAGAAAGGTAAGATCGTAGATGACCCTAGTCCACAAGTGCTTAAAGGTAAGCCATGTAAGGGATCTACTGTATTTGAGTCTTCTCAATCTTACTTGATTCTTGATGACGAGATTAGCAAAGACTTAGTTTGTGAGAAAGTTTTTCATCTTGATCTGATTGGAAATCATAATTTGATTGTTGATAAATGTGTTTTACATAGTAATGTGAAATATCTTTCTGCTCATAAGCCTATCATTGTCAAGATTGATCAAGAAGTAAGTCCAGGTAAGCCCAAACAAAAATTGGGATTGTGTGATGAAAAGTTGACATCTAATCTGTTTGCTTGTGATGATCATGTGAATTATCTAAATTGTGGTGTGAACTTTTCTTGTTTACGTGTGCGAATGAAATATGAAGGGTTTGATTGCTCGAATGTATGTATGCCTAACTCCTATTTGCTTGACATGTGTGAAGTCTTGGTGAAGAAGAAATTTTCGTTGCGTTGTGAAACGACCAATGAAAATCGCGTTTTTAAACCTGGGATATACATTCCTAAGTTAACGTCAAGCCAAGCAAGAGGAAGCTTCGTTTTTGACCCCGGAGATTATTATTCTTTGTTCTTGTTAAAAGGGTTTGGATTTTGCAATTTTGACTTTCGAGATTATGCCTTTCGACTGTTTTGTGGTTCGGATTTGTTTCTATCCATGAACTTTTTGATTCATTTTGGAAAGGTAAGACCGAATTTCATTTTTGATCCTGGCATTGGGTTAAGCATCCCAATTTTGAATAAGCATCTAAAAAGATCATTTGTGTTTATAATTTTTAGTGTCTCTAATTCCTTTCATTCTCGTGTAGGTGACACTCTAAATTGGTTCCCTCCAAAAGAGGGAGGGCGTGGAAATAATTCAAAATTTTCTCGAACCATTCGTGATTTTCAAAGTTTTGGAAATGATTCTATTCGGGTCATGAACAAAAGGGTTCGAGATCTTGAAATTTTTTTTCGAGCAAGTGGCCCGATTTGAGGACAAATCGTCTTCAAGAGGGAGGGTATGATGTGATCCTGATCGCATCATGTAATGTCACAACCCAACGCCGTCGAGATTGGCCTAAACACGAGGGCCCCAAGTGCAAGATGAAGCTAATTTTTAGCTCATTTGAATTTCTTTTCGTGTGGTTCAACTCATTCGAGCTCAAGTTAGCTCATTCGTGCTCAAGTCAGCTCATTCAAGCTCAATTTAACTCGTTGAGCTCGTTATTAGCTCTTTAGCTCTTTTAATTTAATTTGCCGGAATAAATTAATTAGTTGAGTTAGTTATTTTAGCTCAAATAATTACTAAGTGTTTAATTAAGAAATCTGGACATTTTAATTATGTTTGTTTATTGCATGTTTAATTTGTTTTAATTATTACCTAGCATAAATGTGTTTGCCTTATTACAATTATTTAATGTGTCTTATTGCTGATTTATTATGCCTAAGCTGTTATTTAATGTTCAGCCAAATTTAATTAACTTGTCTAGGATGCTGAATTAAATGTGTCTTAGTTGCCGAATTTATTGATGTTTTTCATTAGTTTCAGCCGAATTTATGAGCATATTTGTTGATCAAATTGCTGCCAATTTAATTTGTCTTAAGATGCTGATTTTTAATGAGCAGATATTAATGACCGAATTTAATTATTTGGCTGCAGGTTTAATGGCTTGGACGGCAATTTAAGGAAGTGGATGTTGGCCAAATTTAATGTACAGCAAGACATGCATTAAAGATGCTGTTCTGCATTAAAGGAGTTGTTTGTGCTTTTTCATGTGGCCATTTAATGGACGAAATTAAAGAAGCTGCTTGCTGATTTAATGTGCAGCAAAGACATGAATTAAATGAGATGTTCCCATGTATGGAACGGCATTTAAAGGGAAGCAAAACATGAATTAAATGAGATATTCACCATGCATGGACGGCATTAATGAAAGCATGCAAGGGGGGACGTTAATGAACAGCATTAAAGCTGGTATTGCTTCGGGTACAGCAAAGAGCTGTTGTTTGGGGAATTTCCAAGTGACCATTCCGCCAAAGCATGTCTGTTGCTTAATTAACCAAGGTTGATGTTTCATACTCCCAAGAAGCATTTATGAGCTGTTTTGTGTGCCCAAAACGTCAATAAAAATGGTCAACCTGTTCAACTCACAAGGAGGCTTCATTAAGGTGCATTCAACTTCATTGGCCGAACCAAGACCCCTTATTCAGCTCACCAATACTTCCATTAATGTCCAGCTGAATGGATTACATCTAGAAGCTGTCCAATTGACTTCTTCATGCATAAAGCTTCCCAAAAATGTCTTCGGAAGGTTGCTGGAAATTTCTAGTCTCTTTTGTTTTAATTTTGGCTGACCATTCAGCATCTTATTAGTCCATTCGGCTACGTTAGGAATTTAGCTATAAATAGCTTGTTTTGTATTCGTTTTAAGGTTAGACAATATATTTTTAAAACTTATATGAAATTTGTTTACTTTGTGAGTTTGTTTTCAACTCTCATTGTTCTCCAAGGACTGGTTAGACTTATCAAGTAACCCTTGTGGCGTCAACCGTCTTTCTATCCGAACTTATCACTTTAATCCCAAAAGTGTGGCGTTCGATTCGTACTGAGGTTCCTATCATCATTGATAGCGGTCGAAGTTTCTATCCACTTAACAACCTTCCATCAACACCCTACCAACCTAAGCATTCTCCTAAGTTACGGGTTAACACACTCCTATTGTGTTAGTTCGGCTTTGAATACTTAGCCCAAACTTCATCCATTGATTTATGTTTCATTTCCTAAACCAGCAAAACTCTTTTGAGCCTAAATAATTCCTTTTCTTCTAGCCTATTTTGTAAAGCTTTCAAATTACTCCAATTCACGATCGGGCACATCTACGACTCGACTCTCATCATCGAGGTCGGGGCGCATCAGTACACTTGCTTTGGAGTCAATGGCGCTAAAGTTACATTCTTGCCTCGATGCTTGAATGTATAGCGATTTGTATAACCATCATAGATCACGCGCCTATCAAACTGCCATGGACGTCCCAATAGTAGATGTCCCGCATGCATAGGAACTACATCGCACACCACTTCATCTTGGTACTTTCCAATAGAAAATGCCACCACAGCTTGTTTTGTTACTTTCAGCTCACCTCCATCATTTAGCCATTGCAACTTGTATGGAGTTGGATGTTTAGTTGTAGCCAAACCTAGCTTTTCCACCAACATAATACTAGCTACATTAGTACAGCTACCACCATCAATGATCATACTACATACCTTGCCTTGAATGTGGCATCGAGTGTGAAAAATATTCTCCCTTTGTTGATCAGTTTCAACACTTTGAATACTGAGGCTACGCTTCACCACAAGAATTTCTCCTTCAACGGGTAACTCTAAATCTTCATCATCGGATGGCATTTCAGGTTCATTTTCATCCTCTTCCTCCGACTCAACTTCTCCATCAGCTCTTATCACCATAATTCATCGATTGGGACATTGACTAGCTATGTGCCCTCGGCCTTGACACTTGAAACATCTTATGTCTCTCGTGCGATTTGGCGCTTGCTCATTTTTATTTCGACTTGTCTCTCCAATGGGTTGATTTGATTTAACTGCTACAGTCGGCTCTTTTGTTCTAACAGGGGGTTTGTTGACTCCTTGATTCCATTTGTTGGTTGAAGAATTGGCATAGGGTCTACTAACTCCTTTTCGCTTAAGTTGCTTTTCAACCTTAATCGCCATGTGAACCATGTCCATCACTTTAACATAGTGTTGTAGTTCAACTATGTTGGCAATGTCACGGTTTAAACCCGCAAGGAACCTAGCCATGGTTGCCTCTCGATCCTCCTCGATATCAGCTCGAATCATCGCTATCTCCATCTCCTTATAATAGTCTTCAACACTTCTATTTCCTTGAGTAAGGTTTTGAAGTCGTTGATAAAGATCTCGATGGTAGTATGATGGAATAAATCTTTTCCGCATGACTGATTTCATTTCTCCCCAAGTAGAGATAGGTCTTTCACCATTTCGTCGTCGACTAGTTACAAGCTGGTCCCACCACACTATGGCATAATCAGAAAACTCAATTGTCGCGAGTTTCACCTTTTTACTCTCCGAATAGTTGTGGCAATAAAAAACAAGCTCAATCTTCTTTTCCCACTCCAAATAAGCTTCAGGGTCATTCTTACCTTCGAATGGTGGAATTGTCATCTTGATATTCTTAAGATTGTCATCTGGTCATTCACGATCTCTAGGACCTCGTTGTCGTTGACGGCCTCGACGTCGTACACTTTGGGCAGATGAGTGATCACTTTCTTGTCCACTTGCTTCATAAGGATCTTGAATTGGACGTTCTCGCTCTTGTCTTGCATCTTCCGGAGTCATCTCACGTTGTTCTCGTCTCTCGACTCGATATAATCGATCTTCAATTGGTTCAAGTTTTCTATCAAATAATCGCTCCATCTCTCGCATAATTGCTTGAAGGGTAAGATCTGGCACTCCTCCTCCAACATTTCTTACGGGACGGAACCCTCCTTCCACATTTTGATTTCTTTCCGGACTTCGTGACATATTTTTTTTAAAATGAACTCACAACAAAGAATCTCACTATCCACTCACAAAGAAATCTCACTTCCTTGGCTTTTATACTCTCGAATAAACTCACCACACTCTTGCCTCTTTCCACTCACTCCTCCTCTCTAAGTTCTTAGGAATTATTTAAACTTAAAAAGCAGTTGTTGTGGGTCGGCTTACAACCTTGATGTTTGGGCTTGGTAAGAATATTGTAGGACACAGGAAAGTAGGCTTGAATCAAGAAATGAAAGGTTGGATGTGGCGAAATAGTAGAAGGTAGTAATAACTATAATTTGGGCAGCAAACAACAACAAAATTTCAAAACTACCTTCTTCTTCTTTTTTCACAAAAAATTGTTTTTTCACGAATTTTTTTTTTCATGAATTTTTTTTTCAACTTGACATCCAATCTCTTGAGTTTGAATGGAAACCAAATTTTTTTTTTTGAATTTTTTTTTGAATTTTTTTTTGAAATTTTTTTTGAAGAAACTACTATACCGTATTGCCGACAATGTCGATTCTTACTCCAAATTCACTAGCTCTGATACCAATTTGATACAAACTCGTCTCGTGAAGTTTTGAGTCGTATGTGTTGCCCAATCGTGAATTGAGTAAGGATGGATTCGTTTCGGTTTTAAAATGAAACAAAATAGAGATAATGGCTTCAAACAAAGGTAATAAACAAAATAAGGAGGAAACAATAACAAATTAATTGGCTAAGACCGAAAATGAACCAACAATAATGAATTGTTGACCCGAATCTCAAAATGGTCTTTAGGTGTTTTCGGTTAAAGGAAACAGGAAAGGAACCTTGACCCACTATCAACTATGATAGGAACCAAAGGTATATTGAACGCCACACCAAAGGTGATAAGTTCAGCAACAAAGAAAAGATGGACGCCACAAGCTATGCTTGATAAGTCAAATCAATTCCGAAAGAACAAAGAGAATTGGATAGCTCACAATTCAAATATTTCATCTATATTCAGCAAAAAGTTGTTCCCTCTATGGCTGATTCATCTATTTATAATGCTAGAACAAGGTAACCGAATGGTCAAAAACATCCACTTAATGTGCCATAAAAAACTGATGTCTTTTCTTATTCTTTGAACCAAATAACTCCTTCCATAAAATCACTTTAATTCAGCTGATTTGAATGTCTTTAATGGCTTAGAAAATGACTCTTGAGTTGTCCTTGGCTAGTTGAATAGACACCATCTCTTACTAGCTCCTTAATGACATTCAAAGGCTTGATTAATTTCTCTTAAAAGCTCCAAAAACAGCTAGAAGTGGAAGAGTTGCTGCTGAATTTTAAAGGGCATAAAATGCTCTTTAAAAACTCCTTTTAATGATCTTAAAGCTCCTTTTTTTAACAGCCCCTTTAATTGTAACTCAAAAGAACTTGAACAGCCACTTATTAAATGTGTAACAGCCTTGAATTGTAACCACTATAAGCTAAAAAGTCACCTGCAATAAACACATTAAAATGAGTTTATTAAACACATTAAAACACTTATTAATCATAACACATATTAAACTTACTTAAATAAATGAACTAAAACATATATGCAATAATTATTCCAGCAACTAGTTTAATTAAAGAAGCATAATTTAAAGAACTTAATTTATGCATCAATAAATAATCCTAGGAACTAGATCAATTAAGAAGCATCTTATTTAATAATGTTCAATAACTAACTCATGTATTAAAACTTTAAGATAAGTTAAATTAATTGATCAGCAACTTATTTATTAAACTAAAACAAGTTAATTAAAAGAAACAAATTCAGCTTGCAATAAATTGCAAGTAACGCCTTTTGAACGGTTTGAAGCACGACTATCAAATCCGGCCACTCCCTCTTCCCAAGCTCGTTCCACATAGCTTGCTATTGCATTTCGAAATCTCTTAGCTCGTGATCGAGTTATTGGTCCTCGTGGCAGCTCAATGGATTCGGTAGTAATTTCCCGGGCTAAGGTTGCATCAATGGACGACATTTAAATGAGGGAGAGTGATGAGGGCACCATGCGTGAACAGCAAATTAAGAGCCAATTGAAGATGCATGGACAGCAAGATTCAACAAATGGGAAAGTGCATGGATGTCTAGCTACATTAATTTATGCAATGAATCTTTGGCCTCCAAGATGATTGTTCGGCGAAGAGACACTTATTGGTTAATACATTCATGCTATAGCCGAACCTAGACAAGGCTGATGGGCTACCATTCATTCATCTACATTCAAGAACTATGTTTGCTTAATCAAGAAGGAGTCCATTGATGTTCCATTCAGCCGAATATGGACGTGCCTTTAAAGTACATTTCTGTAGTTTAATTTAACTCATTAATAGCTGAATCACTTAGTCATTAAGCTGGTTTACTTTGTCCATTAGGCTATCAAATGTAGGCTATAAATAGTCTGTTATCACATTTTGTAAAGGACTTTTTTGAGTGTTGATCATTTGAATGAACTTTGTTCAAAGAGTGAGTTTTCTCCTCTCTAAATTCATACGAGTTCGATCTGACTTATCTAGCGTACTAGTGGCATCTATCGTTCTCCTTTGAACTTATCACCTTGCTTTGGTGTGGCGTTCAACCTTTCTACAATTCCGTAATCCCACCTTGAACCAAATAGAAATCGGGGTGACACTTTTTAGTGTTGAATCGTTTCTGGTGTTTAAGCTCATTTATCCATTCCACCGACTATCCTAGATTTTACCCAACTATAATATCTTTTTACAAAACGAGCCTTCATTTATCCAACTTCCATTTTTCTTATTTTTATCCTTAAATCGAGCCTACTACCCCTTATAAATTTACCATCACCTTAGCCAACCTTTAAAATCATTTGAAAGCTTCCGCATCTTTAGCCTTATTTTCATCCTATTTTCGATAACTCAACTATTCCTCATCGACGATCGGGCAATTACGTGAAACGGCTCGATTAACCCGGGTCGGATCACATCAGAACAAGAAAATCAAGATTTACTTTCTTATTTTCATGAAAATCAAGAAACTGAATCTTGGCCTAATTTTGCTGTTTGGAGCGATTTCAAGAATTGAGAAAATCAAGATTTCAAATCTTGGAAATCTTGGTCCAAGAAACCGAATCTTGCAGCCAAAGCGCATTGGATCTCCGTTACGAGCATCAACAACCCAATTTTGGTAGAAGATGGATCACGAGCTCAAATTCTTGAAGGCGAGGCCCAATAAGCAAATTCCAGCCCAATCAAGAAATCCATACATACTTAGTTGAAAATTAGGCCAAAAATGTCAAAGGGCCCAATTTGTAGAACTTTTTAATTGTTAATTTAATTTTTAGGCTCTAGGAATAGGATATGTTAAATTCGGCCCAAAAAAGCCCATTTAAAGTGTTTGGCCAAAATTCTCTTATTATTTTATTAATTAGGGTTAATTTTTAAGTTTTCTAATAAGATTAGGATTAGTTTGTGGCCTATATAAGTGATGGCCGGCCACCCCTTGTAATTATTACTCAATACATTAAAATTTCAGTTTTGATAAAGTGCAGAATTTTCTTTGGGGTTTTCTCCAAGAATTCTCTCTTAAGCTTTCTTTAGAAGTTGTTTTAGCAACCTTGTGATTGTGGGAGCCATCTTCAACCTTCTTCTTGCCATTGATATTCTTCGGAGGGGAGATTAGAGCCGTTTGAAAGGATTTGTGAAATCTTTCGGGATTTCAAGGATTCTTAGGACTTTTCTTTAATTCTTGCTGTTCAATTTATTTTCTTTAATTCTGCTTGTGCCGATTCTTCTTCTAATTCTTTTACTGTTCTTGTTTGTGTTTCAGCCTTGATTAAACTCTAAGAACTCTTCATTTAATTTATCTCTTGTTGGCAGCTCCTAAATCGATTCAAGTTTTCCCTAATTTCTAGGGTTTTGCCGATTGCTATTTCCACGTGTTGGGTGAAATTTGGCTGCTAGAATTTGGGCATTCTTGGCCGAATCAATTTGTTGGCCGATTCGCATTTTTTCTATACTTCCAATTTCGTTTGAGTCATCTATTCTATTTCTTTGTTTCTTGCTGCTCTTTTAGTTGAATTTGGGGATTTAAATTCAAATCTGATTCGGTTTAATCTTAATCTTTGTTTGTGTTTTCAGATCTGTTCGTCTAGGGCCTTTCATAGGAGTTTCTCGTGTCTTGGCAACTCGATCTTGGTCCGCGCGCAACCCCCTATCAAGAAGGGTCTTGTCACTTCCCTTTCTTTCAACTCAAGATAAAATTCTTGTACTACAGGTATTACTGTTGGTTCTTCAAGTGGTAAACAATAATTAGTCCACTCTCTTTCTATTGCAATCTCTCATACGCCTTTACAATTTCTCATTAATGGATCAAATCCTTGTTCTTGGATGAACATGTAAGGCTAGAGTAGATAGAGGGTTTGCGCGTGGACCAAGATCGAGTTGCCAAGCCACGGGAAAACTCTTACGAAAGGCTCTAAACGAGCAGATCTGAAATGAAACATCAAGATCAGTTTTCAGAATTTCCAGATTTAAACTTAGAACCCTAAAATAGCAAGAGATGAGTAAGAAATGAAAGCACTTATGAAAGAGATTTCGTGGAAGCCAATAACACGGAATAGCAATTTAGATCAGCTCCAATCTGCCGAATCTGAAAGAACAACACAAAATAGCAAATTAACTTTATAATTCCAACAAAACCAATTGGACAGAAAATAGGGAATTGAGACGTCAAGAGCAAATGAAATTGAAGAGATGAAAACGTTTCTTG
The DNA here is from genome assembly GCF_007990345.1 of Gossypium hirsutum. NCBI lineage: Eukaryota > Viridiplantae > Streptophyta > Magnoliopsida > Malvales > Malvaceae > Gossypium > Gossypium hirsutum. Next base: position 26,629,713 of record NC_053440.1, on the reverse strand, counting down.
ATGTCAAATATCATGCAAAATAGATCTGGATCTTTAAGAATGGGCTGAAACGAACAAGGATAATTAATTCTTAAACTAAAGAAAATAAGATTCAAGAACGATTTTTTTCAGCAAACCGAATTTAATTGGGAATAGGATGTGTAGCTGATAAGATCAATTAAAAGGGACAACAATGAACGTTTCTTGCTGCCAATAAGACCACCGGATAAGACCTTGAAGATTTTGATGGCTGAAAAACAAAGGAATAAAAAGATTAGTCAAAGGAATTCAACGCAAACAGCAAGAAAACTTAAAAGAACGAACATCAATAAAAATCAAGATAAAGTCCTAAGGATCCTTGAAATCCCGAAAGACTTCACAAATCCCTTCAAACGGCTCTAATCTCCCCTCCAAAGAATATCAATGGCAAGAAGAAGGTTGAAGATGGCTCCCACAATCAAAAGATTGTTAAAATAACTTCTAAAGAAAGCTCAAGAGAGAATTCTTGGAGAAAACCTCAAAGAAAATTCTGCACTTTAACAAATCTAAAATATTAATGTATTTGTGTAGTGTATACAAGGGGTGGCCGGTCATCACTTATATAGGCCTCAAACTAATCCTACCCTTATTAGAAAACTTAAAAATTAACCCTAAATAATAAAAATAATAAAAGAATTTTGGCCTAACACTTAAATGGGCTGTTTTGGGCCGAATTTAACATGTAATATCTCTAGAGCCTAAAAAATTAAATTAACAAATAAAATGTTTACAAATTGGGCCCTTTGACATTTTGGCCTGATTTTCAACTAAGTATGTATGGATTTCTTGATTGGGATGGGAATTTGCTTATTGGGCCTCATGATACGAACTCGTCTCGTGATGTTTTGAGTCGTATGTGTTGCGCAATCATGAATTGAGTAAGGATGGATTCGTTTCGGTTTTAAAATGAAACAAAATAGAGATAATGGCTTCAAACAAAGGTAATAAACAAAATAAAGAGGAAACAATAACAAATTAATTGGCTAAGACCGAAAATGAACCAACAATAACGAATTGTTGACCCGAATCTCAAAATGGTCTTTAGGTGTTTTCGGTTAAAGGAAACAGGAAAGGAACCTTGTCCCACTATCAACTATGATAGGAACCAAAGGTATATTGAACGCCACACCAAAGGTGATAAGTTCAGCAACAAAGAAAAGATGGACGCCACAAGATATGCTTGATAAGTCAAATCAATTCCGAAAGAACAAAGAGAATTGGATAGCTCACAATTCAAATATTTCACCTATATTCAGCAAAAAGTTGTTCCCTCTATGGCTGATTACATCTATTTATAATGCTAGAACAAGGTAACCGAATGGTAAAAAACATCCACTTAATGTGCCATAAAAAACTGATGTCTTTTCTTATTCTTTGAACCAAATAACTCCTTCCATAAAATCACTTTAATTCAGCTGATTTGAATGTCTTTAATGGCTTAGAAAATGACTCTTGAGTTGTCCTTGGCTAGTTGAATAGACACCATCTCTTACCAACTCCTTAATGACATTCAAAGGCTTGATTAATTTCTCTTAAAAGCTCCAAAAACGGCTGGAAGTGGAAGAGTTGTGATGTGATCTCAATCGCATCATGTTGTGGCACCACTCGTTGCTATCATGATTGGCCTAAACACGAGGGCCCCAAGTGCAAGATGAAGCTCAATCTCAGCTCAACAAGCTCAATCTTAGTTTTTCCCAATTGGATTTAGCTCACATGAGCTTAATTTAGCTCGTTTGAGCTCAATTTAGCTTACTTTAGCTCGTTTGAGCTTGGCTTAAGTTTATTTCAACTCATTTATTTTAATGTCTGAATAAATTAAGTAATTTATTAATTTAGCTTAAATTACTACAGCTCATAATTATGTTTTGACTTATTACATGTTTTAAATGTGTCTTGGCCGAATTTAATATGTCTTGTTAAGACTTTATTAAATTTGTCTAATTTAATTTATGTTTAATTAGTGTGTCTAAATTATATTAATGTTTGTTCAGCTGAATTTTATGTGATTTAATTTTGGTTCATGTGTTTTTGTAGGTGAGTTGAATTTGGAGAGTAATTAAACAAGGTTCATGCATGATAGGTTCAATGTATGGGACGGTGCATGTAAGGCCTCTTTCAATGAATGGTGGCTGATCCATTTGGCTCCCCAAGGCACCTATTTGGCCAAAAGGTGTCCAGCAACTTAAAGCACAAGCTTGGCCGATCGTATTCCCAAGGCAGCATCTAAGCCATTCACACCTCAATTTGACCAATCAGCTCCTATACATGTATGGGTGGATTCATGAACGTCCAAAGGGAGGGAATATTACCTTAATTCATCATATTGAATGTATAATGTGCATGTACAAAGGGGAGACCGAATTTACAAGGTACATGCTTCCATTCATGAACCAGCCCATCATTAAAGTTTTAATTAAGAGAGATGCATGACCCATGCACCTAGCATTCGTCCAAGAGGGGTTGGATATGAATTGAAGATGCACATTCATGGAACAAGGAAGCTTTCTTATTGGTTAAGCATGCATGAACGGGTTTTGGGAAGAAACATGATTATTCAACCATGCATGAACTTACACTATCCATGAACAGAGATTTAATGCTTGAAGTGTGAACATTTTTAATTGTTGTGTGAACACATTAGTAGCTGAATTTTAATAGGCATTAGAGAGCCTATAAATAGTTTATTTTGTTTATTGTAAAAGGTTATAGAATTTGATTATTAAACTTAATAGAACTTTTGTTCTTGTGAGGTTACCTCCTCTCTTCTTTCGTTCGAGTCTCGAAGCGACTTATCTAGCTTGCTAGTGGCGTCCATCCAAACTCAATTGAACTTATCACCAAACCGGTGTGGCGTTCAACCATATTTTTATACCTTTGGTTCTTACCTCTATATAGGTATTGGGTCAAGGTTCGCTTCTATCCTTGATCAAATTTCACCTTAAGCAATATAAGACTCGGGCAATACTTTTTAGTATTGAACATTCTTGACGTTTAAGTTTTATTTTCCATCTCCATCAATTACCTTTTTCTAACCTACCTTGTTTCTATTCTAAACCGAATTTATCAACACCAAACCACTCATCTAAACCCTCTCAAAGCTTCTGCAACCCTTAGCCTAAATCACCCAATTTTGACAACTCCAACTACTCCTCGTAGACGATCGAGCAACTTTGTGAAACGACTCGATTAACCTGGGCCGGATCACATCATTTGGTATCAGAGCTACTAAAACGAGGAATGCCGACATTCGTATCAAGCTCGGAGTAGATTCGTAATGTAAAAAAAAGTTAAAAAAATAAAAAAAACAATTCGAAAAAAAAATTTGATTGAAAAAAAAAATTCAAAAAAAAAGTGAAAAAAAATCGAGCAAAAAAAAAGAAAAGAAAAAAAAAGGTGAGCAAAAAAAAATCAAGTTTAAAAAAATAGTGAAAAGTCTTGCGAGTTTTTATTTTCTTCTCTTATTTACTCCGATCATCAAGTTTCCCTTCCTACCATTATTTACCATCCCAACGCCACATTTTAAACCAATTTTCTTCTTTATTCAGCCTATCCTACACCCGACATTATTCCTTGTAACCCATTTTGAAACCGACCCTCAAGCAGCAAATTAAGTCTATCGAGATGAATTACGAATTTGTGAGACGAGGTCGAGTGGTAAAAGGCAAGAGAGCGTGAGTTCATTCGAAAAAAAAAGCCTAAAAGAGAGTTCAAACACGAGTGAGTGAATTTTTCTTTTTGAGCGAACTTGAGAGATTTGTGGTGAGAATTATTTTTCTTTCTAATTTAACTTTTGTTTTCTAATATTTTGTTGAAGCATGTCTGAAGAATTTTCTGAATTTGAATTCCAAATGTGGAGACAAGAAATGCAAAGGATAATGCGATCTGAATTTCGACAATTCGACAAAGATAAAGAAGATTTGACACCTACTGTCGTTGACATCAAGATTAGTGCAATCCTTCAAAGATTGGAAAATGAACCACAATGTGAAGATATGTTTCACACGCGTTGCCGTGTCCACGATAAAGTTTGTTGCCTCATTATTGATGGTGGAAGTAGGTCAAACATGGCTAGTATTCGAACGGTAAAAAAACTTGGCTTGGCCACTACCAAGCATCCACGACCCTATCAACTGCAAGGACTTGGTGTTGAAGGCAAATTTGAAGTTACTCAACAAGTGCGTGTTGCATTTTCCATCGGAAGATACCAAGACGAAGTCCTTTGTGATGTTGTGCCTATTCAAGTTTTCCATTTGTTGCTAGGAGAACCATGGCAATCGGATCGCAAGGTTATTCACGATGAACGTACCAATAGGTATTCCTTCAAGCATCAAGGAAGGAAAATCACTTTAGCGCCGCTCACACCGGAACAAGTGCAAGAAGACCAATTCAAAATGAAGCAATCCATTAAGCGAGAAAAGGAGAAAGAGATTGAAAAAGAAATTGAAAGAAAACAAAAAGAAAACGAAAAAGAAAAAGAAATTGCAAAAGAAAAAGAAATCGAAAAAGTGAGAGAAAAAGAAAATGAAGAAAAGAAAATTGAAAAAGAAAAAGCGAAAAAAGAAATTGAAAGAGAGCTTGAAAAGAAATCAAGTGAAAAAGAAAGAGAGTCTATAAAAGAAACGAGTGAAGTGAGTAATCACAAAAAAGAGAGGAATTCTTTTGCTAACCCCCTTTCGAAATTACCTTGTGATTTTTCTTTGTTTCAGGTTTGCAAGATTCCATCCACGGATTGGTTCCAACTTCATTACCTTTCTACCGAGAGACGTTTTCAATTGATTGAAAGAGGTAAGTTGGAAGATAAAAATGATTGTCACATTTCCAATGGTAAGCAAGGTAAGGGTTCCTTGTTAAGCGAGTTTCAACTCATTTACTCACATGTTTATGACAAGATTACTGAAAATTGTTTTTGCGAAATTGTTTTCCCCATTGAATTGGTTAATTTTCGTTCATCTATTATTTATGATTTTGTTTCAACTAGTGCTTTGAAAAGTTTTTTCTATGATAAGTTTGTTGCTGGCAATTTTATTGAAGGCGTTCGATTAGATCAGCATGAACAAAGTGTGATAGTGTGCGATAAAGATTATTCACATACAAAGTTCGATTTGTTTGATTATCATATTCTGAATGATGGTGATTACACCTTCCATAGTGGTAAGAAGTGTTTTCCTATTGATGAGTATGGTATTGGCAAGAATTTTACTGAAGTACGAATAAATCCGCACAAACAAATTTTGAACTCTTGTGATAAAAAGTTGGCATGTGAAACGCCTAGTCTACTTGTGTGTGGTGATAATTTGAATTTTCTATTTTTTTGCGTAAATTTCCCATGTTTGAACAAGTCTATTCGAATGAGATTTACGATGTATGAATGTTTGAACATATGCATGCTCAAATTCTTTTTGTTCCACTTGTGTGAATTGTTGGTAATTAAGAAATTCACACTGCATTTTGGAACGAGTGAACAATATCGTGTGTTCAACCCTGGAGTTCGCTATTCTAGTTCATCTTTGAGAGAAGGCAAGCATTGTAAATTTTGTTTAAATGACCAAGTAAACATCGTTGCTTGTATGATGCTTTGTCACTAAGTTTGAAAACGAGACGTGTGAATCTTGTTGGCTTGTTAAGACACAATCAAATTTTTGATTGTGGAGAATGTTGTTTATTTTTGTTTAACAGAATCGAGACATATGAATGTTTAAAGGCATGCTTGTTTAATTTTCTTTTGATCCGAATATGTGATAAGACGATGGCATGTAAAATGGTGAGTGCATTTGAATTTGAAGATGGTGTCTCAAATCTGCCTTGCTATATAAATTCTGCATGTTTAAGTAAGATTGATCGAGTGGAACTTAGATTACATGATCATTTGGAGGACTCCTTGATAAATTTTGATTATAAATTTGATTTGATTCTGATGCATCCTTTATTACCAAGTATGGAAAACCATTGTGAATAGGTAAGATCCTCTTCTACATTTGATCCCGGCATTGGATTATGCATTCTAATTTTGAATAAGATTCTGGAAAGATCGTTTGAGTTTATAAATTTTAGTGTCACTAATTCGTTCTATTTCTATGTAGGTGACACTTTGGAATGGTTTCCTCCTAAAGAGGGAGGGCATGGAACTAAATCATTTTCTTTTCAAACCATTTGTGGTTCCTAGAGTTTTAAAAACAATACTTTTCGAATCATGAACAAAAGGGCTTGTGATCTCGAAAAATTTTTCGCAAGCAAGTGTCCCGATTTGAGGACAAATCGTCTTCAAGAGGGAGGGTATGATGTGATCTCAATCGCATCATGTTGTGGCACCACTCGTTGCTATCATGATTAGCCTAAACACGAGGGCCCCAAGTGCAAGATGAAGCTCAATCTCAGCTCAACAAGCTCAATCTTAGTTTTTCCCAGCTCGATTTAGCTCACATGAGCTTAATTTAGCTCGTTTGAGCTCAATTTAGCTTACTTTAGCTCGTTTGAGCTTGGCTTAAGTTTATTTCAACTCATTTATTTTAATGTCTGAATAAATTAAGTAATTTATTAATTTAGCTTAAATTACTACAGCTCATAATTATGTTTTGACTTATTACATGTTTTAAATGTGTCTTGGCTGAATTTAATATGTCTTGTTAAGACTTTATTAAATTTGTCTAATTTAATTTATGTTTAATTAGTGTGTCTAAATTATATTAATGTTTGTTCAGCTGAATTTTATGTGATTTAATTTTGGTTCATGTGTTTTTGTAGGTGAGTTGAATTTGGAGAGTAATTAAACAAGGTTCATGCATGATAGGTTCAATGTATGGGACGGTGCATGTAAGGCCTCTTTCAATGAATGGTGGCTGATCCATTTGGCTCCCCAAGGCACCTATTTGGCCAAAAGGTGTCCAGCAACTTAAAGCACAAGCTTGGCCGATCGTATTCCCAAGGCAGCATCTAAGCCATTCACACCTCAATTTGACCAATCAGCTCCTATACATGTATGGGTGGATTCATGAACGTCCAAAGGGAGGGAATATTACCTTAATTCATCACATTGAATGTATAATGTGCATGTACAAAGGGGAGAACGAATTTACAAGGTACATGCTTCCATTCATGAACCAGCCCATCATTAAAGTTTTAATTAAGAGAGATGCATGACCCATGCACCTAGCATTCGTCCAAGAGGGGTTGGATATGAATTGAAGATGCACATTCATGGAACAAGGAAGCTTTCTTATTGGTTAAGCATGCATGAACGGGTTTTGGGAAGAAACATGATTATTCAACCATGCATGAACTTACACTATCCATGAACAGAGATTTAATGCTTGAAGTGTGAACATTTTTAATTGTTGTGTGAACACATTAGTAGCTGAATTTTAATAGGCATTAGAGAGCCTATAAATAGTTTATTTTGTTTATTGTAAAAGGTTACAGAATTTGATTATTAAACTTAATAGAACTTTTGTTCTTGTGAGGTTACCTCCTCTCTTCTTTCGTTCGAGTCTCGAAGCGACTTATCTAGCTTGCTAGTGGCGTCCATCCAAACTCAATTGAACTTATCACCAAACCGGTGTGGCGTTCAACCATATTTTTATACCTTTGGTTCTTACCTCTATATAGGTATTGGGTCAAGGTTCGCTTCTATCCTTGATCAAATTTCACCTTAAGCAATATAAGACTCGGGCAATACTTTTTAGTATTGAACATTCTTGACGTTTAAGTTTTATTTTCCATCTCCATCAATTACCTTTTTCTAACCTACCTTGTTTCTATTCTAAAACGAATTTATCAACACCAAACCACTCATCTAAACCCTCTCAAAGCTTCCGCAACCCTTAGCCTAAATCACCCAATTTTGACAACTCCAACTACTCCTCGTAGACGATCGGGCAACTTTGTGAAACGACTCGATTAACCTGGGCCGGATCACATCAAGTTGCTGCTGAATTTTAAAGGGCATAAAATGCTCTTTAAAAACTCCTTTTAATGATCTTTAAGCTCCTTTTTTTAACAGCCCCTTTAATTGTAACTCAAAAGAACTTGAACAGCCACTTATTAAATGTGTAACAGCCTTGAATTCTAACCACTATAAGCTAAAAAGTCACCTGCAATAAACACATTAAAATGAGTTTATTAAACACATTAAAACACTTATTAATCATAACACATATTAAACCTACTTAAATAAATGAACTAAAACATATATGCAATAATTATTCCAGCAACTAGTTTAATTAAAGAAGCATAATTTAAAGAACTTAATTTATGCATCAATAAATAATCCTAGGAACTAGATCAATTAAGAAGCATCTTATTTAATAATGTTCAATAACTAACTCATGTATTAAAACTTTAAGATAAGTTAAATTAATTGATCAGCAACTTATTTATTAAACTAAAACAAGTTAATTAAAAAAACAAATTCAGCTTGCAATAAATTGCAAGTAACGCCTTTTGAATGGTTTGAAGCACGACTATCAAATCCGGCCACTCCCTCTTCCCAAGCTCGTTCCACATAGCTTGCTATTGCATTTCGAAATCTCTTAGCTCGTGATCGAGTTATTGGTCCTCGTGGCAACTCAATGGATTCGATAGTAATTTCCCGGGCTAAGGTTGCATCATTCCCCCCTCTTCGAGGCGATTTGCTCCCAAATCATCACCTACATCGAAAAGAGATAAATCAGCAACATTAAAAGTAGCACTAACCCCATACTCACCAGGTAAATCTAACTTATAAGCGTTATCATTAATTCTCTTCAAGACTTGAAAAGGTCCATCTCCTCGTGGTAATAGTTTGGATCGCCTTTGAACGGGAAATCTCTCCTTGCGCATGTGAATCCAAACCCAATCACCAGGTTCAAATATTACTCGTTTACGGCCCTTGTTAACTTGATGTGCATATTGCTCCGTTCTTCGTTCAATATTATCCCTAACTCGCTGATGTAATTGTTTCACAAAATCTGCCTTTTTCTTTCCATCTACATGCACCAATTTATCAAAAGGTAAAGGCAATAAATCCAATGGAGTTAAGGGATTAAATCCATACACTACCTCAAATGGTGAAAACTTGGTAGCTGAATGTACCGATCGATTGTATGCAAATTCAATGTGAGGTAGACACTCCTCCCAAGTTTTTAAATTCTTACGTATAATGGCCCGCAGTAGTGTTGACAGAACTCTATTAACAACCTCTGTTTGGCCATCAGTTTGGGGATGACTTGTTGTGGAAAATAATAGCTTAGTTCCAATCTTTCCCCATAAAGTCCTCCAAAAGTGGCTGAGAAATTTAGTGTCTCGATCCGAAACAATGGTTCTTGGAATTCCATGCAATCGTACAATCTCCCTAAAAAATAGATTGGCAACATTTAAGCATCGTCAGTTTTGTTACATGCAATGAAATGAGCCATTTTTGAAAACCGATCAACTACAACAAACACAGAATCTTTGCCATTCTTTGTTCTAGGAAGACCCAAAACAAAGTCCATAGAAATATCCATCCATGGCATTTCTGGAATCGGTAATGGAGTATAGAGTCCATGTGGCTGGACCCTTGATTTCGCCTTCTTGCAAACAATACAGCGATTGCACACTTTAGCCATATCTCGTTTCATCTTTGGCCAATAAAAGTGTTCTTGAAGAACGGCCAAAGTTTTGGCAATACCAAAATGTCCCATTAAACCCCCACTATGTGCTTCATGAACCAGCAAATTTCTAGTTGATCCTTGGGGTATGCACAACTTATTTTCTCGAAATAGGAATCCATCTTGCTGATAGTACCTGTCATACGCACCTTGCACACATAACTTGTAAACTTCTCCAAAATCAGAATCATCAGCATATAATTCCTTTAAATAAGCAAAACCAAGTAACTTAACATCCAAATAATTTAAAAGAGCATACCTTCCCGATAAAGCATCTGCAACGATATTTTCCTTACCTTGCGTATACTTAATCACATATGGAAAGGATTCTAAGAATTCTACCCATTTTGCATGTCGTTTGTTAAGCTTAGTTTGCCCTCTCAAATGCTTCAAAGCCTCATGGTCCGTGTGTATAACGAACTCCTTAGGCCAAAGGTAATGCTGCCATGTTTCTAATGCACGTATCAATGCGTACATTTCTTTGTCATATGTGGGATAATTGAGCGTAGCTCCATTAAGTTTCTCGCTAAAATAAGCCACCGGTCGCCCATCTTGCGTTAAAACCGCACCTATTCCTATTCCAAAAGCATCACATTCTACCTCGAAAATTTTGTTAAAATTCGGCAAACATAAAAGTGGAGCATTAGTCAAGCAATCTTTGATTTTAACAAAAGCAGATTCTTGTTCATCAGACCAAATAAAAGGTGAATTTTTTTTAATAATACCGGTTAATGGGGCAGCAAGAGTGCTAAAATTCGGTACAAACCTCCTATAGAAGCTTGCAAGGCCATGAAAGCTTCTAACTTGGCTGATGTTATTCGGTCGTGGCCATTCTTGTATTGCTTTAATCTTCTCTTGGTCCACCTCTAATCCATTCGCACTTACAACAAAACCTAGAAAAATAACTTTGTCAGTACAAAAGTTACATTTCTTAAGGTTTGCATACAATACTTCCTTTCGTAAAACCTTCAAAATAGCATGCAAATGTTCAAGATGTTCAGTTAATGATTTGCTGTAAATTAAAACATCATCAAAATAAACTACACAAAAACGACCAATGAATGACCTCAAAACGTGGTTCATCAACCTCATGAAAGTACTCGGTGCATTGGTGAGGCCAAAAGGCATCACTAACCACTCATACAAACCGTATTTAGTCTTAAACGCAGTCTTCCACTCGTCCCCCTCCTGCATACGAATTTGATGATACCCGCTTTTCAGATCAATCTTAGAGAACAATTTTGCTCCACTAAGCTCGTCTAACATATCATCAAGTCTAGGAATGGGATGTCGGTATTTGACGGTAATTTTGTTGATAGCTCGGCAATCTATGCACATCCTCCATGAACCATCTTTTTTAGGCACCAACAGAACGGGAATCGCACATGGACTTAAACTCTCCCGTATATAGCCTTTCTCCATTAATTCCGCCACTTGTCGTTGCAACTCTTTAGTTTCCTCTGGGTTGCTTCGATAAGCTGGTCGATTTGGAATTGTAGCTCCGGGAATAAAGTCTATTTGGTGTTCAATACCTCGAAAAGGAGGCAATCCACTTGGCACATCTTCGGGAAAACGTCTTTGAATTCCTGAAGCAAAGAAACAATAGACAAAGGTAAAGAATTATCATGTTCGTTAGCATCAAATAAGCACTCCTTGTACATAAGTACAAGTACGGGTTGATGCAACAACAATGATTTTCTTATCTCTTTTTCTCTCGCAAATACGCTCATTTTACCACTCTCAATTTCTTTTTGACTTTCTTGTTCCTCTCGTACTTTTACCTCTACTCCCTCAATTTTTTCTTTCTTTTTTTCATTTTTCTTGTCTCTCTCTTTTCAATCTTTTCCTTCAACTTCAATTGATCTTGGTACACTTGCTTTGGAGTCAATGGCGCTAAAGTTACATTCTTGCCTCGATGCTTGAATGTATAGCGATTTGTATAACCATCATAGATCACGTGCCTATCAAACTGCCATGGACGTCCCAAAAGTAGATGTCCCGCATGCATAGGAACTACATCGCACACCACTTCATCTTGGTACTTTCCAATAGAAAATGCCACCACAGCTTGTTTTGTTACTTTCAGCTCACCTCCATCATTTAGCCATTGCAACTTGTATGGAGTTGGATGTTTAGTTGTAGCCAAACCTAGCTTTTCCACCAACATAATACTAGCTACATTAGTACAGCTACCACCATCAATGATCATACTACATACCTTGCCTTGAATGTGGCATCGAGTGTGAAAAATATTCTCCCTTTGTTGATCAGTTTCAACACTTTGAATACTGAGGCTACGCTTCACCACAAGAATTTCTCCTTCAACGGGTAACTCTAAATCTTCATCATCGGATGGCATTTCAGGTTCATTTTCATCCTCTTCCTCCGACTCAACTTCTCCATCAGCTCTTATCACCATAATTCGTTGATTGGGACATTGACTAGCTATGTGCCCTCGGCCTTGACACTTGAAACATCTTATGTCTCTCGTGTGATTTGGCGCTTGCTCATTTTTATTTCGACTTGTCTCTCCAATGGGTTGATTTGATTTAACTGCTACAGTCGACTCTTTTGTTCTAACAGGGGGTTTGTTGACTCCTTGATTCCATTTGTTGGTTGAAGAATTGGCATAGGGTCTACTAACTCCTTTTCGCTTAAGTTGCTTTTCAACCTTAATCGCCATGCGAACCATGTCCATCACTTCAACATAGTGTTGTAGTTCAACTATGTTGGCAATGTCACGATTTAAACCCGCAAGGAACCTAGCCATGGTTGCCTCTCGATCCTCCTCGATATCAGCTCGAATCATCGCTATCTCCATCTCCTTATAATAGTCTTCAACACTTCTATTTCCTTGAGTAAGGTTTTGAAGTCGTTGATAAAGATCTCGATGGTAGTATGATGGAATAAATCTTTTCCGCATGACTGATTTCATTTCTCCCCAAGTAGAGATGGGTCTTTCACCATTTCGTCGTCGACTAGTTACAAGCTGGTCCCACCACACTATGGCATAATCAGAAAACTCAATTGCCGCGAGTTTCACCTTTTTACTCTCTGAATAGTTGTGGCAATCAAAAACAAGCTCAATCTTCTTTTCCCACTCCAAATAAGCTTCAGGGTCATTCTTACCTTGGAATGGTGGAATTGTCATCTTGATATTCTTAAGATTGTCATCTGGTCGTTCACGATCTCTAGGACCTCGTTGTCGTTGACGGCCTCGACGTCGTACACTTTGGGCAGATGAGTGATCACTTTCTTGTCCACTTGCTTCATAAGGATCTTGAATTGGACGTTCTCGCTCTTGTCTTGCATCTTCCGGAGTCATCTCACGTTGTTCTCGTCTCTCGACTCGATATAATTGATCTTCAATTGGTTCAAGTTTTCTATCAAATAATCGCTCCATCTCTCGCGTAATTGCTTGAAGGGTAAGATCTGGCACTTCTCCTCCAACATTTCTTACGGGACGGAACGCTCCTTCCACATTTTGATTTCTTTCCGGACTTCGTGACATATTTTTTTTTAAAATGAACTCACAACAAAGAATCTCACTATCCACTCATAAAGAAATCTCACTTCCTTGGCTTTTATACTCTCGAATAAACTCACCACTCTCTTGCCTCTTTCCACTCACTCCTCCTCTCTAAGTTCTTAGGAATTATTTAAACTTAAAAAACAGTTGTTGTGGGTCGGCTTACAACCTTGATGTTTGGGCTTGGTAAGAATATTGTAGGACATAGGAAAGTAGGCTTGAATCAAGAAATGAAAGGTTGGATGTGGCGAAATAGTAGAAGGTAGTAATAACTATAATTTGGGCAGCAAACAACAACAAAATTTCAAAACTAGCTTCTTTTTTTTTTCACGAAATTTTTTTTTCACGAATTTTTTTTTCACGAATTTTTTTTTCAACTTGACATCCAATCTCTTGAGTTTGAATGGAAACCAAATTTTTTTTTGAATTTTTTTTTGAATTTTTTTGATTTTTTGAATTTTTTTTGAAGAAACTATATACCGTATTGCTGACAATGTCGATTCTTACTCCAAATTCGCTAGCTCTGATACCAATTTGATACGAACTCGTCTCGTGATGTTTTGAGTCATATGTGTTGCCCAATCGTGAATTGAGTAAGGATGGATTCGCTTCGGTTTTAAAATGAAACAAAATAGAGATAATGGCTTCAAACAAAGGTAATAAACAAAATAAAGAGGAAACAATAACAAATTAATTGGCTAAGACCAAAAATGAACCAAAATAACGAATTGTTGACCCGAATCTCAAAATGGTCTTTAGGTGTTTTCGGTTAAAGGAAACAGGAAAGGATCCTTGACCCACTATCAACTATGATAGGAACCAAAGGTATATTGAACGCCACACCAAAGGTGATAAGTTCAGCAACAAAGAAAAGATGGACGCCACAAGCTATGCTTGATAAGTCAAATCAATTCCGAAAGAACAAAGAGAATTGGATAGCTCACAATTCAAATATTTCATCTATATTCAGCAAAAAGTTGTTCCCTCTATGGCTGATTACATCTATTTATAATGCTAGAACAAGGTAACCGAATGGTCAAAAACATCCACTTAATGTGCCATAAAAAACTGATGTCTTTTCTTATTCTTTGAACCAAATAACTCCTTCCATAAAATCACTTTAATTCAGCTGATTTGAATGTCTTTAATGGCTTAGAAAATGACTCTTGAGTTGTCCTTGGCTAGTTGAATAGACACCATCTCTTACCAGCTCCTTAATGACATTCAAAGGCTTGATTAATTTCTCTTAAAAGCTCCAAAAACGGCTGGAAGTGGAAGAGTTGCTGCTGAATTTTAAAGGGCATAAAATGCTCTTTAAAAACTCCTTTCAATGATCTTTAAGCTCCTTTTTTTAACAGCCCTTTTAATTGTAACTCAAAAGAACTTGAACAGTCACTTATTAAATGTGTAACAGCCTTGAATTGTAACCACTATAAGCTAAATAGTCACCTGCAATAAACACATTAAGATGAGTTTATTAAACACATTAAAACACTTATTAATCATAACACATATTAAACTTACTTAAATAAATGAACTAAAACATATATGCAATAATTATTCCAGCAACTAGTTTAATTAAAGAAGCATAATTTAAAGAACTTAATTTATGCATCAATAAATAATCCTAGGAACTAGATCAATTAAGAAGCATCTTATTTAATAAAGTTCAATAACTAACTCATGTATTAAAACTTTAAGATAAGTTAAATTAATTGATCAGCAACTTATTTATTAAACTAAAACAAGTTAATTAAAAAAACAAATTCAGCTTGCAATAAATTGCAAGTAACGCCTTTTGAACGGTTTGAAGCACGACTATCAAATCCGGCCACTCCCTCTTCCCAAGCTCGTTCCACATAGCTTGCTATTGCATTTCGAAATCTCTTAGCTCGTGATCGAGTTATTGGTCCTCGTGGCAGCTCAATGGATTCGGTAGTAATTTCCCCGGGGCTTAAGGGTTGGCCATCACCTGCGTCGCTTCCAAGAATTTGGGATTTTCTTGTTTTGATTCAATTCAATTCTTTCTTAATTTTTTGGTGTTTTTTTTTTTTTTTTTTTTTTTTTTTTTTTTTTTTTTTTTTTTTTTTTTTTTGATCACTTCTTGAACTGGATTGGGCTTGTGATTGTATCATCCTTCTCAAAGTCGTTCGATCTGAATCATGGGACAGTCAAATTAGAGCTTATTGTATCATATAATTTTATAGCTTGTCATTTCGATATTAAGCATCGCTTTTATGCATTAGCCGAATTATATCATTGACTGCAAAAATCGATACTAAGATTGATCATAGCAATAATTAAATGATTTTTTTTTTTTTTTTTTTTTTTTTTTTTTTTTTTTTTTTTTTTTTTTTTTTTTTTTTTTTTTTTTTTTTTTTAATTTTTTTTTATTTATTTTTATTGATGCATAAATTAAGTTCTTTAAATTATGCTTCTTTAATTAAACTAGTTGCTGGAATAATTATTGCATATATGTTTTAGTTCATTCATTTAAGTAAGTTTAATATGTGTTATGATTAATAAGTGTTTTAATGTGTTTAATAAACTCATTTTAATGTGTTTATTGCAGGTGACTTTTTAGCTTATAGTGGTTACAATTCAAGGCTATTACACATTTAATAAGTGGCTGTTCAAGTTTTTTGAGTTACAATTAAAGGGGCTGTTAAAAAAGGAGCTTAAAGATCATTAAAAGGAGTTTTTAAAGAGCATTTTATGCCCTTTAAAATTCAGCAGCAACTCTTCCACTTCCAGCCGTTTTTGGAGCTTTTAAGAGATATTAATCAAGCCTTTGAATGTCATTAAGGAGCTGGTAAGAGATGGTGTCTATTCAACTAGCCAAGGACAACTCAAGAGTCATTTTCTAAGCCATTAAAGACATTCAAATCAGCTGAATTAAAGTGATTTTATGGAAGGAGTTATTTGGTTCAAAGAATAAGAAAAGACATCAGTTTTTTATGGCACATTAAGTGGATGTTTTTGACCATTCGGTTACCTTGTTCTAGCATTATAAATAGATGTAATCAGCCATAGAGGGAACAACTTTTTGCTGAATATAGATGAAATATTTGAATTGTGAGCTATCCAATTCTCTTTGTTCTTACGGAATTGATTTGACTTATCAAGCTTAGCTTGTGGCGTCTATCCATTTCTTGTTTTCGAACTTATCACTTTCATAGTGTGGCGTTCATCATATACCAAGGTTCCTATCATTCTTGATAGTGGGTCGAGGTCATTTCTTTGTTGTTTTCCTATACTGTCATTCACCTAAGAGCTACTTTGAGTCTCGGGTCAACAACCTCTATTGTTGGTTCATTCTCTGCCCTTAGCCAAATTTTTCCATTCGTTGTTAAACCCATTTCCCTTTTAAACGTTTGTTTGTAGCCTTTCTTCTATTTTGAAACAAACTTAGCCTTACTCAAATTCACGATCGAGCAAACACTAACGACTCGAATCAATAACAAAACGAGTTCGTATCAAATTGGTATCAGAGCTAACGAATTTGGAGTAAGAATCGATATTGTCGGCAATACGGTATAGTAGTTTCTTCAAAAAAATTTCGAAAAAAATTGAAAAAAAAATTGAAAAAACAATTGGAAAAAAAATTTGGTTTCCATTCAAACTCAAGAGATTGGATATCAAGTTGAAAAAAAAAATTCGTGAAAAAAAATTCGTGAAAAAAAAAATTCGTGAAAAAAAGAAGAAGAAGCTAGTTTTGAAATTTTGTTGTTGTTTGCTGCCCAAATTATAGTTATTACTACCTTCTACTATTTCGCCACATCCAACCTTTCATTTCTTGATTCAAGCCTACTTTCCTTTGTCCTACAATATTCTTACCAAGCCCAAACATCAAGGTTGTAAGCCGACCCACAACAACTGCTTTTTAAGTTTAAATAATTCCTAAGAACTTAGAGAGGAGGAGTGAGTGGAAAGAGGCAAGAGAGTGGTGAGTTTATTCGAGAGTATAAAAGCCAAGGAAGTGAGATTTCTTTGTGAGTGGATAGTGAGATTCTTTGTTGTGAGTTCATTTAAAAAAAATATGTCACGAAGTCCGGAAAGAAATCAAAATGTGGAAGGAGGGTTCCGTCCCGTAAGAAATGTTGGAGGAGGAGTGCTAGATCTTACCCTTCAAGCAATTATGCGAGAGATGGAGCGATTATTTGATAGAAAACTTGAACCAATTGAAGATCGATTATATCGAGTCGAGAGACGAGAACAACGTGAGATGACTCCGGAAGATGCAAGACAAGAGCGAGAACGTCCAATTCAAGATCCTTATGAAGCAAGTGGACAAGAAAGTGATCACTCATCTGCCCAAAGTGTACGACGTCGAGGCCGTCAACGACAACGAGGTCCTGAGATCGTGAACGACCAGATGACAATCTTAAGAATATCAAGATGACAATTCCACCATTCGAAGGTAAGAATGACCCTGAAGCTTATTTGGAGTGGGAAAAGAAGATTGAGCTTGTTTTTGATTGCCACAACTATTCGGAGAGTAAAAAGGTGAAACTCGCGGCAATTGAGTTTTCTGATTATGCCATAGTGTGGTGGGACCAGCTTGTAACTAGTCGACGATGAAATGGTGAAAGACCCATCTCTACTTGGGGAGAAATGAAATTAGTCATGCGGAAAAGATTTATTCCATCATACTACCATCGAGATCATTATCAACGACTTCAAAACCTTACTCAAGGAAATAGAAGTGTTGAAGATTATTATAAGGAGATGGAGATAGCGATGATTCGAGTGATATCGAGGAGGATGAGGGCAACCATGGCTAGGTTCCTTGGGGTTTAAACCGTGACATTGCCAACATAGTTGAACTACAACACTATGTTGAAGTGATGGACATGGTTCACATGTCGATTAAGGTTGAAAAGCAACTTAAGCGAAAAGGAGTTAGTAGACCCTATGCCAATTCTTCAACCAACAAATGGAATCAAGGAGTCAACAAACCCCCTGTTAGAACAAAAGAGCCGACTGTAGCAGTTAAATAAATCAACCCATTGGAGAGACAAGTCGAAATAAAAATGAGCAAGCGCCAAATCGCACGAGAGACATAAGATGTTTCAAGTGTCAAGGCCGAGGGCACATAGCTAGTCAATGTCCCAATCGACGAATTATGGTGATAAGAGCTGATGGAGAAGTTGAGTCGGAGGAAGAGGATGAAAATGAACCTGAAATGCCATCCGATGATGAAGATTTAGAGTTACCCGTTGAAGGAGAAATTCTTGTGGTGAAGCGTAGCCTCAGTATTCAAAGTGTTGAAACTGATCAACAAAGGGAGAATATTTTTCACACTCGATGCCACATTCAAGGCAAGGTATGTAGTATGATCATTGATGGTGGTAGCTGTACTAATGTAGCTAGTATTATGTTGGTGGAAAAGCTAGGTTTGGCTACAACTAAACATCCAACTCCATACAAGTTGCAATGGCTAAATGATGGAGGTGAGCTGAAAGTAACAAAACAAGCTGTGGTGGCATTTTCTATTAGAAAGTACCAAGATGAAGTGGTGTGCGATGTAGTTCCTATGCATGCGGGACATCTACTTTTGGGACGTCCATGGCAGTTTGATAGGCGCGTGATCTATGATGGTTATACAAATCGCTATACATTCAAGCATCGAGGCAAGAATGTAACTTTAGCGCCATTGACTCCAAAGCAAGTGTACCAAGATCAATTGAAGTTGAAGGAAAAGATTGAAAAAGAGAGAGACAAGAACAATGAAAAAAAGAAAGAAAAAATTAGGGAGTGGAGGTAAAAGTACAAGAGGAACAAGAAAGTCAAAAAGAAATTGGGAGTGGTAAAATGAGCGTATTTGCGAGAGAAAAAGAGATAAGAAAATCATTGTTGTTGCATCAACCCGTACTTGTACTTATGTACAAGGTGATGTGATCCGGCCCGGATTAATTGAGTCGATTCACTTGATTGCCCGATCGTCGACGAGGAATAGTTGAGTTATCGGAAATAGGATGAAATAAGGCTAAAGATGCGGAAGCTTTCAAATGGTTTTAAAGGTTGGCTAAGGTGATGGTAAATTTATAAGGGTAGTAGGCTCGATTTAAGTATAAAAATAAGAAAAATGGATAGTTGATAAATGAAGGCTCGGTTTTGTAAAAAGATATTATAGTTGGGTAAAATCTAGGATAGTCGGTGGAATGGATAAATGAGCTTAAACACCAGAAACGATTCAACACTAAAAGTGTCACCCCGATTTCTATTCGGTTCAAGGTGGGATTGCGGAATTGTAGAAGGTTGAACGCCACACCAAAGCAAGGTGATAAGTTCAAAAGAGAACGATAGACGCCACTAGCACGCTAGATAAGTCAGATCGAAACTCGTACGAATTTAGAGAGGAGAAAACTCACTCTTTGAACAAAGTTCATTCAAATGATCAAAAGTCAAAAAAAGTCTTTACAAATGAAAGAAAACAAATATTTATAGGCACATAGATGACCATTCAAATTCGGCATCTAGGTGTTCACACAATAATAAAAACGTTCACACTAATGTATTAAAATAGTTCATAAATTCGGCAGATTCATGCACTAGCTGAATGGACACTTTCTTCCCCCTTAGTTTGTGCATGAATGCTTAGTCATAAAGAAAGGCTTCAAGTGACTTGTATGTGCACCAAAAGGTTGCATTCATCTCCTTGGGACGTTCATGCACTTGTATGGACCATGTATCTTCATAATTAAACACTTTAATGGCATGTAAGTTCATAAATGGTAGCATGAACCTAGTAAATTCGTTCTCCCCTTTGTGCATGCACTTAATTCAATCAATGTGTTGAATTATTGAGTTAATTCCTTCCCTTGGACGTTCTTGAACCCATCCATGCATGTGTAGTAGCCGATAGGTCAATTCAAAGTGTGAACATGTCAAGGAGCTCTATGGTCAACATAGAATTAGTTAGCAGCTACTTCTTGGCTGAATAAGTGCCTTGGAAAGTTAAGAGACAGCCACCATACATGCACTTAAGCCATTCATGCATTCTATCATCCCATGCATTTGATCCATTCATGGACTAGCCTTTAATGTCCATACATGCATTCGACACATGCATGAATTTGTAGAAACATTGCATCTAGCCGTACATGCACCAGCATTTAATACTTCTTCATTCATGAGTGTGGAATGCCCAAAAGAGATGTTTCTTCATTCATACATTGTACCGTCCAAAGGAATGTACCTACATGAAATAAACAAGTCATTAAGACATCTCATGAACACTCATAAATTCGGCATGATGTGAACACATTAATGTCATGCATTAATTCGGCTATGTGAACATAATCAATTTATATAATGACAATGATATATTAATAACAAATATTAATATAAGACAAGTTTAATGCTTAAATGAATATGTGCAAATTTTATTTAATGTATTAAAGACAAAACCGAGTTTAAACTAAAATGAGCTAAGTTTTAGTCGTGAGCTAAAGTTGAGCTGAGGCTAAACTCCTAAGCTGAAGTTGAGCTAAGGTTTAGCTCGTGAGCTAAATATGAGCTAGGAGTGAGCTCGGTTTAGCTCAGGCAAGTTGGATCGAGCTTGAATAAGCTGGATTTGAGCTAGACGGAGCTCGTGGAGCTGGAAACGAGCTGGGATCAGCTTGCCAACATGTCAATGCTCGGCTTGACAGACTTGCTCGATGAAGTTCGCGGGGCGTGCTCGTATCACAAGGAATGCTTATTTGATGCTAACGAACTTGATAATTCTTTACCTTTGTCTATTGTTTCTTTGCTTCAGGAATTCAAAGACGTTTTCCCGGAAGATGTGCCAAGTGGATTGCCTCCTTTTCGAGGTATTGAACACCAAATAGACTTTATTCCCGGAGCTACAATTCCAAATCGACCATCTTATCGAAGCAACCCAGAGGAAACTAAAGAGTTGCAACGACAAGTGGCGGAATTAATGGAAAAAGGCTATATACGGGAGAGTTTAAGTCCATGTGCGGTTCCCGTTCTGTTGGTGCCTAAAAAAGATGGTTCATGGAGGATGTGCGTAGATTGCCGAGCTATCAACAAAATTACCATCAAATACCGACATCCCATTCCTAGACTTGATGATATGTTAGACGAGCTTAGTGGAGCAAAATTGTTCTCTAAGATTGATCTGAAAAGCGGGTATCATCAAATTCGTATGCGGGAAGGGGACGAGTGGAAGACTGCGTTTAAGACTAAATACAGTTTGTATGAGTGGTTAGTGATGCCTTTTGGCCTCACCAATGCACCGAGTACTTTCATGAGGTTGATGAACCACGTTTTGAGGTCATTCATTGGTCGTTTTTGCGTAGTTTATTTTGATGATATTTTAATTTACAGCAAATCATTAACTGAACATCTTGAACATTTGCATGCTATTTTGAAGGTTTTACGAAAGGAAGTATTGTATGCAAACCTTAAGAAATGTAACTTTTGTACTGACAAAGTTGTTTTTCTAGGTTTTGTTGTAAGTGCGAATGGATTAGAGGTGGACCAAGAGAAGATTAAAGCAATACAAGAATGGCCACGACCGAATAACATCAGCCAAGTTAGAAGCTTTCATGGCCTTGCAAGCTTCTATAGGAGGTTTGTGATACGACCCGCCCCCGGGAACGGCTATTGTTTCAGCCTACAAGTGAGGCTCGTCATTTTTACAAGCTGGACGTAGCTCAATTTTATTTTTGTGGAGCTTCATTTAGCTCATTTCCAGCTCCTTCAAGTTCAATGAGCTCGAACCAGCTCAAAATTAGCTCAAAATAACTTAGTCAATAATATAGTAGCTGAAATAATTAATTGAGTTAGTTAAATTAGTTATTTACAAGCTTAATTAATTTTGTTATTAAATTGGTCTTAAATCTGGTCAAATTTAATTATGCATGATATTTTAGTTATTATGACATGTTATTAATTTTGTCTTAATTTATACAGCTTATAAATATGTTTTTAAGCTTGTTTTTAATATGTTAACTTTATTACTTGTTTTAATTATGTCCTAAGGCTGCCAAATTTAATGTGCAGCATTTTAGTGTTAATTTAATGTGTCTAAACATGAATTTGAATTATTTGATGAATGTTGCTATAGGTACATCATCCATCAACGTTTTTGGAGCATGAAAGGTATTAAAAGAGGGTAATGAAGGGGACGGCACATGCATGAATGGGAGAATGAAGTTGGCTGCTGTTTGAAGTCTCCTAAGTGACCATTCAGCCGAATTTATTGCTTACACACTGTTGAATACATCATGGCTGTTCGGATCAAGGTGTTCACATTCAAAGACTCTTCAAAACTTGGTTTTCACACTCAAAGTGACTACTCAACATCTTCTTAATTGCTGGTAATTTTTCAGCAATAGTTGCCAATTAAATGAGCTCCTTTAAGCACATCAACCGAATGTAGCTGCTGCCATTTACTCCCTCAAGCTCCAAGTTCAATTGTCCATCTAGAAGGTGACCATTGGAGCTCCAAGTTCAGCCGAATCTAGCTAGCCCATTTAAGTAATTCATTTGCTTAATTTTTAAGGAATTTAAGTGACCATTCGGCTAGCCTAGTGGATTATTTTAAATAGCTAAATTTTCACTTTGTAAGGGACTTTTGACATTTTTAAGTAACGAATTGCTGCCAAATTTGTGAGGCATTTTCTCTCAAATTTCGTTCGGGACCCGTAAACTTATCTAGCTTCTAGTGGCGTCTTTCCGAGTCTTTTTTTCGAACTTATCACTCCCTAAACCCGAGTGTGGCGTTCACCTTTGATACCTTTGGTTCATACTTTACTAAGTATCGGGTCAAGGTCCTTATCAATCATTTCCAACTCAATTTGGTCCTATAAGTTTCGGGTCGACACTTTTCTTTAGTGTTGGTTCACTCTTGACCTTTTTGAACCATTACCATTTCGTACCAAATCCCTTACCATTTCGTACCAATTCCCAAATACCAAAACGTACCAAAACCAAATACCATTTCTTAATTAATCCTAAACTGAACTCGACCATTCTAGTCATACCATTTCGACTTAAACCAAATCCATATCCAACTTTGCACGGACTTACTTTACTTCTTTGAACTCAAATATATTCTATCTTCTTCTTGTCTAATATACTTCTTCGTTTACGATCGGGAACTAAACGACTCGGGTTCAACTACTAAACCGAGGTCGTATCAGTTTGTACCGAATTTTAGCACTCTTGCTGCCCCATTAACCGGTATTATCAAAAAAAATTCACCTTTTATTTGGTCTGATGAACAAGAATCTGCTTTTGTTAAAATCAAAGATTGCTTGACTAATGCTCCACTTTTATGTTTGCCGAATTTTAACAAAATTTTCAAGGTAGAATGTGATGCTTCTGGAATAGGAATAGGTGCGGTTTTAACGCAAGATGGGCGACCGGTGGCTTATTTTAGCGAGAAACTTAATGGAGCTACGCTCAATTATCCCACATATGACAAAGAAATGTACACATTGATACGTGCATTAGAAACATGGCAGCATTACCTTTGGCCTAAGGAGTTCGTTATACACACGGACCATGAGGCTTTGAAGCATTTGAGAGGGCAAACATTTTGGTATTGCCAAAACTTTGGCCGTTCTTCAAGAACACTTTTATTGGTCAAAGATGAAACGAGATGTGGCTAAAGTGTGCAATCGCTGTATTGTTTGCAAGAAGGCGAAATCAAGGGTCCAGCCACATGGACTCTATACTCCATTACCGATTCCAGAAATGCCATGGATGGATATTTCTATGGACTTTGTTTTAGGTCTTCCTAGAACAAAGAATGGCAAAGATTCTGTGTTTGTTGTAGTTGATCGGTTTTCAAAAATGGCTCATTTCATTGCATGTAACAAAACTGACGATGCTTTAAATGTTGCCAATCTATTTTTTAGGGAGATTGTACGATTGCATGGAATTCCAAGAACCATTGTTTCGGATCGAGACACTAAATTTCTCAGCCACTTTTGGAGGACTTTATGGGGAAAGATTGGAACTAAGCTATTATTTTCCACAACAAGTCATCCCCAAACTGATGGCCAAACAGAGGTTGTTAATAGAGTTCTACCAACACTACTGCGGGCCATTATACGTAAGAATTTAAAAACTTGGGAGGAGTGTCTACCTCACATTGAATTTGCATACAATCGATCGGTACATTCAGCTACCAAGTTTTCACCATTTGAGGTAGTGTATGGATTTAATCCCTTAACTCCATTGGATTTATTCCCTTTACCTTTTGATAAATTGGTGCATGTAGATGGAAAACAAAAGGCAGATTTTGTGAAACAATTACATCAGCGAGTTAGGGATAATATTGAACGAAGAACGGAGCAATATGCAAATCAAGTTAACAAGGGTCGTAAACGAGTAATATTTGAACCTGGTGATTGGGTTTGGATTCACATGCACAAGGAGAGATTTCCCGTTCAAAGACGATCCAAACTATTACCACGAGGAGATGGACCTTTTCAAGTCTTGGAGAGAATTAATGATAACGCTTATAAGTTAGATTTACCTGGTGAGTATGGGGTTAGTGCTACTTTTAATGTTGCTGATTTATCTCTTTTCGATGTAGGTGACGATTTGGGAGCAAATCGCCTCGAAGTGGGGGGGAATGATGCAACCTTAGCCGGGAAATTACTACTGAATCCATTGAGCTGCCACGAGGACCAATAACTCGATCACGAGCTAAGAGATTTCGAAATGCAATAGCAAGCTATGTGGAACGAGCTTGGGAAGAGGGAGTGGTCGGATTTGATAGTCGTGCTTCAA
This sequence comes from Gossypium hirsutum, assembly GCF_007990345.1. Classification (NCBI taxonomy): domain Eukaryota; kingdom Viridiplantae; phylum Streptophyta; class Magnoliopsida; order Malvales; family Malvaceae; genus Gossypium; species Gossypium hirsutum. Next base: position 26,604,786 of record NC_053440.1, on the reverse strand, counting down.
ACCGTTCAAAAGGCGTTACTTGCAATTTATTGCAAGCTGAATTTGTTTCTTTTAATTAACTTGTTTTAGTTTAATAAATAAGTTGGTGATCAATTAATTTAACTTATCTTAAAGTTTTAATACATGAGTTAGTTATTGAACTTTATTAAATAAGATGCTTCTTAATTGATCTAGTTCCTAGGATTATTTATTGATGCATAAATTAAGTTCTTTAAATTATGCTTCTTTAATTAAACTAGTTGCTGGAATAATTATTGCATATATGTTTTAGTTCATTTATTTAAGTAAGTTTAATATGTGTTATGATTAATAAGTGTTTTAATGTGTTTAATAAACTCATTTTAATGTGTTTATTGCAGGTGACTTTTTAGCTTATAGTGGTTACAATTCAAGGCTGTTACACATTTAATAAGTGGCTGTTCAAGTTCTTTTGAGTTACAATTAAAGGGGCTATTAAAAAAAGGAGTTTAAAGATCATTAAAAGGAGTTTTTAAAGAGCATTTTATGCCCTTTAAAATTCAGCAGCAACTCTTCCACTTCCAGCCGTTTTTGGAGCTTTTAAGAGAAATTAATCAAGCCTTTGAATGTCATTAAGGAGCTGGTAAGAGATGGTGTCTATTCAACTAGCCAAGGACAACTCAAAAGTCATTTTCTAAGCCATTAAAGACATTCAAATCAGCTGAATTAAAGTGATTTTATGGAAGGAGTTATTTGGTTCAAAGAATAAGAAAAGACATCAGTTTTTTATGGCACATTAAGTGGATGTTTTTGACCATTCGGTTACCTTGTTCTAGCATTATAAATAGATGTAATCAGCCATAGAGGGAACAACTCAAATTCACGATCGAGCAAACACTAACGACTCGAATCAATCACAAAATGAGTTCGTATCATGGGTCCAACTTGGTCTTTCTTTTAGTAGGAAATCATTCTTTCCGCATCATTTGTTTTGGCTATTCGTTGCCTAGCCTTCTCATTTAAGGATTTCACCAACTCAGCTTTCTGTTCGCCATCTAAATTAATAATATGTTCAAGAGGTAGTGGCGCAAGATCAAGTACTGTTAGTGGGTTAAAACCATAAACAAGTTCAAATGGAGAATAACCAGTTGTAGAATGAATAGATCTATTATATGCAAATTCAACAAATGGTAGGCATTCTTCCCAATTTCTAATGTTCTTTCCCACAACAGATCGTAATAAAGTCCCTAAGATCCGATTAACTACTTCAGTTTGGCCATCAGTTTGGGGGTGACGTGTAGTAGAATAAAGTAATTTAGTACCAAGCTTACCCCACAATACCTTCCAAAAGTGGCTAAGGAATTTGACATCTCTATCATAAACAATTGTTTTAGGGATGCCATGAAGTTTTACCACCTCTTTAAAGAATAAGTCTGCCACATGTGTAGCATCATCTGTTTTGTGACAAGAAATAAAATGTGCCATCTTTGAAAACCTGTCAACAACAACAAATAGACTATCTCTTCCTTTCTTAGTTCGAGGCAAACCTAAAATAAAATCCATGGATGTAGGAATCGGTAAAGGAGTGTAAAGGCCATGAGGCATTACCTTAGATTTTGCTTGTTTGCATGTAATGCACTTGGAACATACCTTTTCCATATCCTTCTTCATATGTGGCCAATGAAAGTGTTATTGCAAGATATCTAGTGTTTTGGCCACTCCAAAATGTCCCATTAAACCTCCACTATGGGCTTCATGAATCAATAAATCTCTCATGGAACACTTTGGTATGCATAACCTGTTTATTCGAAAAAGAAAGCCATCGACAAGATAAAACTTTTCAAAAGTAGTATGTCCACAATTCTTATAGATATGGCCGAGATCAGCATCATCATTATATAACTCCTTAATATGTTCAAACCCTAAGACTTTAGCATTCAATGTAGTTATTAAAGCATATCATCTAGACAAAGCATCTGCAACTACATTATCTTTACCTGTTTTATATTGAATCACATAAGGGAATGTTTCAATGAATTCTACCCATCGGGCATGTCGTTTACTCAACTTACCTTGTCCCTTTAACCATTTAAGGGATTCAAGATCTGTATGTATGACAAATTTCTTAGGCAGCAAGTAATGTTGCCATACTTGGAGTGCACGAACCAATGCCAATAGTTTTTTGTCATAAGTCGAGTAGTTTAATTGTGCACTATTCAATTTCTCACTAAAATAAGCAATAGGTTGCTTATCTTGCATTAAAACGGTGCCAATTCCAATTCCTGAAGCATCACACTCAAGTTCAAAAGTATTAGAAAAATCAGGTAATTTAAGAAGAGGAGTACAACATAACTTAGCTTTTAGGGTCTGAAAAGCCTTTTCTTGGGTTTCACCCCATTCGAAACCCACTGATTTCTTTATAACCTCACTCAATGGGGCAGCAATAGTAGAGAAATCTTTCACAAATCATCTATAAAACTAGCTAAACCATTGATACGGCCACGCCTTGGGCACACTTTTGGACCAGCTCCCTAAGCATTGTTTGCAAATCCATGCAAGCTGAATTAGTTCAATTCCTTCTCATTGAGCTCTGTTTAGCTTGTTTCCAGCTCACTCGAGCTCAAGTCAACTCATTCAAGCTCAATTCAGCTCAATCTTAACCCAATGAGCTTATTTTTAGCTTTCTTTAGCTTGCATTTATTTTCCTGAAATAAACCATTTAATTTGTCTTTAGTTGAATTAGTTGTTTATTTTAAGTTAATTAATTTGTTAAATTGGACAAATAATTAATTAAGTTTTTAATTATATCTAAATTAAATACTTAATTAATTATGATGTTTTAAATATGTCTGAAATTGTTAATATGTATGGCCAAATTTAATGTGCAAATTATTGAGTTCATATGCTGCTAATTTAATGTGTTTGAAATGCATTAACTTGCTGATTTAATTTGCTGCAGGTTCATGAACGGATTGGTGCAATGTATGGGAGTGTGCATGCACAATTGAGGTTCAATGGATACATTTAAAGGAGCACATGCATTTGGGACGTTCATGCAAGAGGGAGTTGCTGAAAGTTCATGTATTTGAAGATTCATGGATCATATTTATGGGAGAAAATGCATGGGACGTTTCATGCATGATTCATGCATTTTCAAGATGACCATTCAAGTATTTTAGGCACATTAATGCCTCATTCAGCCAAGGGAGATGTATGATCATTAAAGAGCTGCACATTCATGGAGTTATGGAGATTCTTCAAGGCTAAGGATGCATGAATGCATCAAGTGAAGCATCATGATGGTTCGGCCAATTCATGTACCATCTTCAAGCATGAACTGAATTTTAATGCTATTTGTGTGAACATGTTAAATACCTTGTGAAAGAATTTAAGTTAGTGTGAACAACATAGATGCCGAATATCAATAGGCATTTTAGGCTTATAAATAGCTTACTTGTTTATTGTAAAAGGTTACAGAATTTGATCAATTAAACTTAATAGAACTTTTGTTCTTGTGAGGTTACCTCCTCTCTTCTTTCGTTCGAGTCTCGAAGCCACTTATCTAGCTTGCTAGTGGTGTCAATCCGAACTCCATTGAACTTATCACCGAATCGGTGTGGCGTTCAACCATCTTCCTATACCTTTGGTTCTTACCTCCATATAGGTAACGGGTCAAGGTCCCTTCTATCCTTCATCAAAATTCATCTTAAGCAATATAAGACTCGGGGCAATACTTTTTAGTATTGAATCATCCTTAAAGTTTGAGTTCTTTATCCATTTCCATTTATCTATCATCTTTTAACTTAATTCTTTGTTAAACCGAACCTATCTTTCATCAAACCAAACCCATCCTTTGAACCCATTTTGCCTACCTTCCGCTTATAAAACATTCAAACTCCATCTATCTACAAATTTGAACGAGCTTCTCGTCGAGATCGGCATCTTAAGTGAACCCGACTCAATCAACGGCCGGATCACATCAACCATGGAAAGATCTCACCTCAGTTACCGATTTAGGAGTCGGCCACTCCTTGATTGCCTTGACTTTGTCCTCATCGACATGAATACCTTGAGCACTAACTATGAAACCTAAGAATATTAGTTTATCACAACAGAATGTGCATTTATCAAGGTTGGCAAATAATTTTTCAGCTGCAGAATATCCAAAATGGTTCTAACATGGAAAACATGATCATCTAATGACTTAGAGTAAATTAAAATATCATCAAAGTAAACTACTACAAATTTACCCAAGTGAAGCCTTAAAACATGATTCATTAATCTCATAAATGTACTAGGTGCATTAGTAAGGCCGAAAGGCATAACTAACCATTCATACAATCCAAATTTTGTTTTAAAGGTTGTTTTCCATTCATCCCCTTCCTTAGAGTAAATTAAAATATCATCAAAGTAAACTACTACAAATTTACCCAAGTGAAGCCTTAAAACATGATTCATTAATCTCATAAATGTACTAGGTGCATTAGTAAGGCCGAAAGGCATAACTAACCACATCATTTGGTATTAGAGCTTGCAAAACGAGGAGCACCGACATTCGTAATAAGGCCGCAAGTAGGTTTGAAACGTGAAAAAAAATGAAAAAAAATTTTGTTGTAATGTAATTTTTCCCTTGTATTTAGCTTACTATTGTATTGGAGTATCAAAAAAATCAAAATTCAAAAAAAATAAAAAAAAAGTGAAAAAAATCGAGCAAAAAAAGAAAGAAAAAAAGTGAGTAAAAAAATCAAGTTAAAAAAAAAGTGAAAAGTCTTGCGAGTTTTTATTTTCTTCTCTTATTTACTCCGATCATCATGTTTCCCTTCCTACCATTATTTACCCATCCCAACGCCACACTTTAAACAAAATTTGTTCTTTGTTTAGCCTACCCTACACCTGACGTTATTTCCTTTGTAAACCAATTCGACCGACCCTCAAGCAGCAAATTAAGTCTACCGAGACAAATCACGAAATTGTGAGAAGAGGTTGAGTGGAAAAAGGCACGAGTGAAATTACATCAAAGAAAAAGCCAAAAATTGAATGTAAACACGAGTGCGAGTGAAAATCATTATTTCCTTTTCGAGCGAATTTGTGAGGTTTGTGGTAAGGTATTTATTTTCTTTATTATTTTTTTCTAACATCTTCTTATCATTACTTAATCATGTCTCGAGAAACATTTCCCGAATCAGAATTCCAATATTTGATGCAAGAGATGCGTAGAATGGTGAAATAAAAATTTGATAAATTGCATGATCGATTGGATCGAGTGGAGGAAAGAGCCCGATGGAAGCCAAACTCACCGGGTGAAGAGACGGAGACAAGATCATCACGAAGGCACACATCCATTGATTTTTTGGGAAGAGATTCATACCATGATTCCTATTCAACGAGGAACTCAAGATGAAGCAAAGCAAGTTTTGAGTTTGAAGCTTTCCGAGGTGACGAACGAGAAATCACAAGTAGTCCTTCGTATGCACCGAGGTATTTGTCCGCCAAGAATCAATCTCGAAGAGGTGATCATTTTTTGTATGAAAGTCGTTCCAATTATACCCAACGAGAGTCATTTCGTGCTGATTCATTTGTAACATCTCCATCCTATAATGAAAGAGCGAGGCAAAAAGAAAAAGAAATAAGAAGAAAGGAAAGACAAGAAATGTTGATGAGAGAAAATGAGCATATATGGAATGAAATCGAGAGACAAAAAAAAAGAAATGAAAGAAAAGGAACAAGAAATTAAAAAAGAGAGTGAGATTGAAGAAAGAAACGAGAGTGTGAAAGAAACGAGCGTCATGGAAAAAGAAATTGAGATTGGAAAAGGATGTGAAAAAGAGAAAGAAAACAAAAAAGAAATAGAGATTGAACAAAAGTGTGAGGAAAAAGAGAAAATTGAAAAAGAAAGAAAAGACAATGAGTTAGAAAAACAAACGAGAGAAAAGGAGGCAAAAGAGCAAGAAAAAGTGAGGAATTTGTTTACTAAACCACATGAGAATTTGTCTTGTTTTGTTTCTTCTTTTCAGGTCTCCGGAAGGCCAAGTGACAATAATTTTCAACTCCAATACCTCTCGAAGGAGAGAAGGTTCACTTTGGCTGAAAAAGGTAATGTTCTCAACGATCCTAGTTCGCCTATGCCAAAAGGTAAGAAAGGTATGAATGTTGAAAATTTTAAAGCATTTCTGCCTTACTCGATTGTTGATGGACACACTGTTGATGATTTGGTCTTTAGAAAGAATCTGAACTTTGACGTGGCTATTTGTCATTCTTTGATTGATGATGATCCATTTGTTTTGTCTAATGATAAGAAGATTCTTGCTTTTGAAAAATATCATTTTGATGGTATTGGTTGTTTATCTTTAACTTGCAATGGAATGCATGTTTTGGATGCGCAAGATGAAAGTCCGTATAAATTGTTCATTTTATCTGATTCCATTGAAAAGGAATGGAAATGTATTGTTGAGTATGGTATTGGCAAGATTTTTGATGAAGAACGAATAAATCAGCACCAACAAAATCTAGAATTGAGTGATCAAAAGTCGACATATCATTTGCTTGGTTGTGCTGATCATGTGGATTATCTAATTTATGGTGTGAAATTTCCATGTTTTCATAAATCTTTTCGAATGAAATTTAAAGGGTTTGCTTGTTTGAATTTGAGTATGCTAACACCCTCGTTGTTTAATTTGTGTAAATTGTTGGAGATAAAATGACTCTTTTTGCCATTTGGATCGAGTAGTCAAAATCATGTCTTTAATCCTGGAGCTTGTTATTATGAATCATCCATGAAAGGGAGCAAGTATCGTAAATTTTGTTTGAATGAATGTGTAAACAATCTTTGTTTGTATGATGCTTTGACTTTAAGTTTGAAAATGAGACATGTGAATCTTGTTGGTTTGTTAAGTCAAAATCCAAAATTTGTTTTCGGAGGTTGTTCTCAACTATGGTCTAAAAGATCTGAACATGTTTTGCATGATAAACATTTTGAGATGTTTAGTGTTCTTTCTATGATGCCTGTCATGAAATTGCTAATTCAAATTGAAATGGCAAGAGAATTTGACCCCGGAGATTATTATTCTTTGTTCTTGTTAAAAAGGCTTGGATTCTGTAATTCTGATCTTCGAGATTATGCCTTTCGACTGTTTTGTGATTTAGGTTTGTTTCTATCGAGAAAAAAGGTAAGAACAATTTTTATTTTTGACCCTGGTATAGGTTTCTTTGTTCGAATTGTGAATCAAATTTTGGAAAGTTCCTTTGTGTTTAATCTTCATTGTGTCACTAATTTGTTTTATTCTTTTAAAGGTGACAATGTGAAATGGTACCCTCCTAAAGAGGGAGGGCATGCGAATGAGCTTCTTTTGATCCGAGTCAATTGTAGCTTTCAGAATCATCAACAATTTTTTGCGAGTAAATGGCCCGATTTGGGGACAAATCGCTTTAAAGAGGGAGGGGATGATACGGCCACGCCTTGGGCACACTTTTGGACCAGCTCCCTAAGCATTGTTTGCAAATCCATGCAAGCTGAATTAGTTAATTCCTTCTCATTGAGCTCTGTTTAGCTTGTTTCCAGCTCACTCGAGCTCAAGTCAACTCATTCAAGCTCAATTCAGCTCAATCTTAACCCAATGAGCTTATTTTTAGCTTTCTTTAGCTTGCATTTATTTTCCTGAAATAAACCATTTAATTTGTCTTTAGTTGAATTAGTTGTTTATTTTAAGTTAATTAATTTGTTAAATCTGGACAAATAATTAATTAAGTGTTTTAATTATATCTAAATTAAATACTTAATTAATTATGATGTTTTAAATATGTCTGAAATTGTTAATATGTATGGCCAAATTTAATGTGCAAATTATTGAGTTCATATGCTGCTAATTTAATGTGTTTGAAATGCATTTAACTTGCTGATTTAATTTGCTGCAGGTTCATGAACGGATTGGTGCAATGTATGGGAGTGTGCATGCACAATTGAGGTTCAATGGATAGCATTTAAAGGAGCACATGCATTTGGGACGTTCATGCAAGAGGGAGTTGCTAAAAGTTCATGTATTTGAAGATTCATGGATCATATTTATGGGAGAAAATGCATGGGACGTTTCATGCATGATTCATGCATTTTCAAGATGACCATTCAAGTATTTTAGGCACATTAATGCCTCATTCAGCCAAGGGAGATGTATGATCATTAAAGAGCTGCACATTCATGGAGTTATGGAGATTCTTCAAGGCTAAGGATGCATGAATGCATCAAGTGAAGCATCATGATGGTTCGGCCAATTCATGTACCATCTTCAAGCATGAACTGAATTTTAATGCTATTTGTGTGAACATGTTAAATACCTGTGTGAACAGAATTTAAGTTAGTGTGAACAACATAGATGCCAAATATCAATAGGCATTTTAGGCTTATAAATAGCTTACTTGTTTATTGTAAAAGGTTACAGAATTTGATCAATTAAACTTAATAGAACTTTTGATCTTGTGAGGTTACCTCCTCTCTTCTTTCGTTCGAGTCTCGAAGCCACTTATCTAGCTTGCTAGTGGTGTCAATCCGAACTCCATTGAACTTATCACCAAATCGGTGTGGCGTTCAACCATTTTCCTATACCTTTGCTTCTTACCTCCATATAGGTAACGGGTCAAGGTCCACTTCTATCCTTCATCAAAATTCATCTTAACCAATATAAGACTCGGGGCAATACTTTTTAGTATTGAATCATTCTTAAAGTTTGAGTTCTTTATCCATTTCCATTTATCTATCATCTTTGTAACTTAATTCTTTGTTAAACCGAACCTATCTTTCATCAAAGCAAACCCATCCTTTGAACCCATTTTGCCAAACTTCCGCTTATAAAAAATTCAAACTCCATCTATCTACAAATTTGAACGAGCTTCTCGTCGAAGATCGGGCATCTTAAGTGAACCCGACTCAATCAACCGGGCCGGATCACATCAACCATGGAAAGATCTCACCTCAGTTACCGATTTAGGAGTCGGCCACTCCTTGATTGCCTTGACTTTGTCCTCATCGACATGAATACCTTGAGCACTAACTATGAAACCTAAGAATATTAGTTTATCACAACAGAATGTGCATTTATCAAGGTTGGCAAATAATTTTTCAGCTCGCAGAATATCCAAAATGGTTCTAACATGGAAAACATGATCATCTAATGACTTAGAGTAAATTAAAATATCATCAAAGTAAACTACTACAAATTTACCCAAGTGAAGCCTTAAAACATGATTCATTAATCTCATAAATGTACTAGGTGCATTAGTAAGGCCGAAAGGCATAACTAACCATTCATACAATCCAAATTTTGTTTTAAAGGTTGTTTTCCATTCATCCCCTTCCTTAGAGTAAATTAAAATATCATCAAAGTAAACTACTACAAATTTACCCAAGTGAAGCCTTAAAACATGATTCATTAATCTCATAAATGTACTAGGTGCATTAGTAAGGCCGAAAGGCATAACTAACCACATCATTTGGTATTAGAGCTTGCAAAACGAGGAGCACCGACATTCGTAATAAGGCCGCAAGTAGGTTTGAAACGTGAAAAAAAAATGAAAAAAAAAATTTTGTTGTAATGTAATTTTTCCCTTGTATTTAGCTTACTATTGTATTGGAGTATCAAAAAAATCAAAATTCAAAAAAAAATCAAAAAAAAGTGAAAAAAATCGAGCAAAAAAAAAGAAAGAAAAAAAAGTGAGTAAAAAAAATCAAGTTAAAAAAAAAGTGAAAAGTCTTGCGAGTTTTTATTTTCTTCTCTTATTTACTCCGATCATCATGTTTCCCTTCCTACCATTATTTACCCATCCCAACACCACACTTTAAACAAAATTTGTTCTTTGTTTAGCCTACCCTACATCTGACGTTATTTCCTTTGTAAACCAATTCGACCGACCCTCAAGCAGCAAATTAAGTCTACCGAGACAAATCACGAAATTGTGAGAAGAGGTTGAGTGGAAAAAGGCACGAGTGAAATTACATCAAAGAAAAAGCCAAAAATTGAATGTAAACACGAGTGCGAGTGAAAATCATTATTTCCTTTTCGAGCGAATTTGTGAGGTTTGTGGTAAGGTATTTATTTTCTTTATTATTTTTTTCTAACATCTTCTTATCATTACTTAATCATGTCTCGAGAAACATTTCCCGAATCAGAATTCCAATATTTGATGCAAGAGATGCGTAGAATGGTGAAATAAAAATTTGATAAATTGCATGATCGATTGGATCGAGTGGAGGAAAGAGCCCGATGGAAGCCAAACTCACCGGGTGAAGAGACGGAGACAAGATCATCACGAAGGCACACATCCATTGATTTTTTGGGAAGAGATTCATACCATGATTCCTATTCAACGAGGAACTCAAGATGAAGCAAAGCAAGTTTTGAGTTTGAAGCTTTCCGAGGTGACGAACGAGAAATCACAAGTAGTCCTTCGTATGCACCGAGGTATTTGTCCGCCAAGAATCAATCTCGAAGAGGTGATCATTTTTTGTATGAAAGTCGTTCCAATTATACCCAACGAGAGTCATTTCGTGCTGATTCATTTGTAACATCTCCATCCTATAATGAAAGAGCGAGGCAAAAAGAAAAAGAAATAAGAAGAAAGGAAAGACAAGAAATGTTGATGAGAGAAAATGAGCATATATGGAATGAAATCGAGAGACGAAAAAAAGAAATGAAATAAAAGGAACAAGAAATTAAAAAAGAGAGTGAGATTGAAGAAAGAAACGAGAGTGTGAAAGAAACGAGCGTCATGGAAAAAGAAATTGAGATTGGAAAAGGATGTGAAAAAGAGAAAGAAAACAAAAAAGAAATAGAGATTGAACAAAAGTGTGAGGAAAAAGAGAAAATTGAAAAAGAAAGAAAAGACAATGAGTTAGAAAAACAAACGAGAGAAAAGGAGGCAAAAGAGCAAGAAAAAGTGAGGAATTTGTTTACTAAACCACATGAGAATTTGTCTTGTTTTGTTTCTTCTTTTCAGGTCTCCGGAAGGCCAAGTGACAATAATTTTCAACTCCAATACCTCTCGAAGGAGAGAAGGTTCACTTTGGCTGAAAAAGGTAATGTTCTCAACTATCCTAGTTCGCCTATGCCAAAAGGTAAGAAAGGTATGAATGTTGAAAATTTTAAAGCGTTTCTGCCTTACTCGATTGTTGATGGACACACTGTTGATGATTTGGTCTTTAGAAAGAATCTAAACTTTGACGTGGCTATTTGTCATTCTTTGATTGATGATGATCCATTTGTTTTGTCTAATGATAAGAAGATTCTTGCTTTTGAAAAATATCATTTTGATGGTATTGGTTGTTTATCTTTAACTTGCAATGGAATGCATGTTTTGGATGCGCAAGATGAAAGTCCGTATAAATTGTTCATTTTATCTGATTCCATTGAAAAGGAATGGAAATGTATTGTTGAGTATGGTATTGGCAAGATTTTTGATGAAGAACGAATAAATCAGCACCAACAAAATCTAGAATTGAGTGATCAAAAGTCGACATATCATTTGCTTGGTTGTGCTGATCATGTGGATTATCTAATTTATGGTGTGAAATTTCCATGTTTTCATAAATCTTTTCGAATGAAATTTAAAGGGTTTGCTTGTTTGAATTTGAGTATGCTAACACCCTCGTTGTTTAATTTGTGTAAATTGTTGGAGATAAAAGGACTCTTTTTGCCATTTGGATCGAGTAGTCAAAATCATGTCTTTAATCCTGGAGTTTGTTATTATGAATCATCCATGAAAGGGAGCAAGTATCGTAAATTTTGTTTGAATGAATGTGTAAACAATCTTTGTTTGTATGATGCTTTGACTTTAAGTTTGAAAATGAGACATGTGAATCTTGTTGGTTTGTTAAGTCAAAATCCAAAATTTGTTTTCGGAGGTTGTTCTCAACTATGGTCTAAAAGATCTGAACATGTTTTGCATGATAAACATTTTGAGATGTTTAGTGTTCTTTCTATGAAGCCTGTCATGAAATTGCTAAATCAAATTGAAATGGCAAGAGAATTTGACCCCGGAGATTATTATTATTTGTTCTTGTTAAAAAGGCTTGGATTCTGTAATTCTGATCTTCGAGATTATGCCTTTCGACTGTTTTGTGATTTAGGTTTGTTTCTATCGAGAAAAAAGGTAAGAACAATTTCTATTTTTGACCCTGGTATAGGTTTCTTTGTTCGAATTGTGAATCAAATTTTGGAAAGTTCCTTTGTGTTTAATCTTCATTGTGTCACTAATTTGTTTTATTCTTTTAAAGGTGACAATGTGAAATGGTACCCTCCTAAAGAGGGAGGGCATGCGAATGAGCTTCTTTTGATCCGAGTCAATTGTAGCTTTCAGAATCATCAACAATTTTTTGCGAGTAAATGGCCCGATTTGGGGACAAATCGCTTTAAAGAGGGAGGGGATGATACGGCCACGCCTTGGGCACACTTTTGGACCAGCTCCCTAAGCATTGTTTGCAAATCCATGCAAGCTGAATTAGTTAATTCCTTCTCATTGAGCTCTGTTTAGCTTGTTTCCAGCTCACTCGAGCTCAAGTCAACTCATTCAAGCTCAATTGAGCTCAATCTTAACCCAATGAGCTTATTTTTAGCTTTCTTTAGCTTGCATTTATTTTCCTGAAATAAACCATTTAATTTGTCTTTAGTTGAATTAGTTGTTTATTTTAAGTTAATTAATTTGTTAAATCTGGACAAATAATTAATTAAGTGTTTTAATTATATCTAAATTAAATACTTAATTAATTATGATGTTTTAAATATGTCTGAAATTGTTAATATGTATGGCCAAATTTAATGTGCAAATTATTGAGTTCATATGCTGCTAATTTAATGTGTTTGAAATGCATTTAACTTGCTGATTTAATTTGCTGCAGGTTCATGAACGGATTGGTGCAATGTATGGGAGTGTGCATGCACAATTGAGGTTCAATGGATAGCATTTAAAGGAGCACATGCATTTGGGACGTTCATGCAAGAGGGAGTTGCTAAAAGTTCATGTATTTGAAGATTCATGGATCATATTTATGGGAGAAAATGCATGGGACGTTTCATGCATGATTCATGCATTTTCAAGATGACCATTCAAGTATTTTAGGCACATTAATGCCTCATTCAGCCAAGGGAGATGTATGATCATTAAAGAGCTGCACATTCATGGAGTTATGGAGATTCTTCAAGGCTAAGGATGCATGAATGCATCAAGTGAAGCATCATGATGGTTCGGCCAATTCATGTACCATCTTCAAGCATGAACTGAATTTTAATGCTATTTGTGTGAACATGTTAAATACCTGTGTGAACAGAATTTAAGTTAGTGTGAACAACATAGATGCCAAATATCAATAGGCATTTTAGGCTTATAAATAGCTTACTTGTTTATTGTAAAAGGTTACAGAATTTGATCAATTAAACTTAATAGAACTTTTGATCTTGTGAGGTTACCTCCTCTCTTCTTTCGTTCGAGTCTCGAAGCCACTTATCTAGCTTGCTAGTGGTGTCAATCCGAACTCCATTGAACTTATCACCAAATCGGTGTGGCGTTCAACCATTTTCCTATACCTTTGCTTCTTACCTCCATATAGGTAACGGGTCAAGGTCCACTTCTATCCTTCATCAAAATTCATCTTAACCAATATAAGACTCGGGGCAATACTTTTTAGTATTGAATCATTCTTAAAGTTTGAGTTCTTTATCCATTTCCATTTATCTATCATCTTTGTAACTTAATTCTTTGTTAAACCGAACCTATCTTTCATCAAAGCAAACCCATCCTTTGAACCCATTTTGCCTACCTTCCGCTTATAAAAAATTCAAACTCCATCTATCTACAAATTTGAACGAGCTTCTCGTCGAAGATCGGGCATCTTAAGTGAACCCGACTCAATCAACTGGGCCGGATCACATCAACCATGGAAAGATCTCACCTCAGTTACCGATTTAGGAGTCGGCCACTCCTTGATTGCCTTGACTTTGTCCTCATCGACATGAATACCTTGAGCACTAACTATGAAACCTAAGAATATTAGTTTATCACAACAGAATGTGCATTTATCAAGGTTGGCAAATAATTTTTCAGCTCGCAGAATATCCAAAATGGTTATAACATGGAAAACATGATCATCTAATGACTTAGAGTAAATTAAAATATCATCAAAGTAAACTACTACAAATTTACCCAAGTGAAGCCTTAAAACATGATTCATTAATCTCATAAATGTACTAGGTGCATTAGTAAGGCCGAAAGGCATAACTAACCATTCATACAATCCAAATTTTGTTTTAAAGGTTGTTTTCCATTCATCCCCTTCCTTAGAGTAAATTAAAATATCATCAAAGTAAACTACTACAAATTTACCCAAGTGAAGCCTTAAAACATGATTCATTAATCTCATAAATGTACTAGGTGCATTAGTAAGGCCGAAAGGCATAACTAACCACATCATTTGGTATTAGAGCTTGCAAAACGAGGAGCACCGACATTCGTAATAAGGCCGCAAGTAGGTTTGAAACGTGAAAAAAAAAATGAAAAAAAAAAATTTGTTGTAATGTAATTTTTCCCTTGTATTTAGCTTACAATTGTATTGGAGTATCAAAAAAATCAAAATTCAAAAAAAAATAAAAAAAAAGTGAAAAAAATCGAGCAAAAAAAAAAAGAAAAAAAAGTGAGTAAAAAAAATCAAGTTAAAAAAAAAGTGAAAAGTCTTGCGAGTTTTTATTTTCTTCTCTTATTTACTCCGATCATCATGTTTCCCTTCCTACCATTATTTACCCATCCCAACGCCACACTTTAAACAAAATTTGTTCTTTGTTTAGCCTACCCTACACCTGACGTTATTTCCTTTGTAAACCAATTCGACCGACCCTCAAGCAGCAAATTAAGTCTACCGAGACAAATCACGAAATTGTGAGAAGAGGTTGAGTGGAAAAAGGCACGAGTGAAATTACATCAAAGAAAAAGCCAAAAATTGAATGTAAACACGAGTGCGAGTGAAAATCATTATTTCCTTTTCGAGCGAATTTGTGAGGTTTGTGGTAAGGTATTTATTTTCTTTATTATTTTTTTCTAACATCTTCTTGTCATTACTTAATCATGTCTCGAGAAACATTTCCCGAATCAGAATTCCAATATTTGATGCAAGAGATGCGTAGAATGGTGAAATAAAAATTTGATAAATTGCATGATCGATTGGATCGAGTGGAGGAAAGAGCCCGATGGAAGCCAAACTCACCGGGTGAAGAGACGGAGACAAGATCATCACGAAGGCACACATCTATTGATTTTTTGGGAAGAGATTCATACCATGATTCCTATTCAACGAGGAACTCCAGACGAAGCAAAGCAAGTTTTGAGTTTGAAGCTTTCCGAGGTGACGAACGAGAAATCACAAGTAGTCCTTCGTATGCACCGAGGTATTCCTCCGCCAAGAATCAATCTCGAAGAGGTGATCATTTTTTGTATGAAAGTCGTTCCAATTATACCCAACGAGAGTCATTTCGTGCTGTTTCATTTGTAACACCTCCATCCTATAATGAAAAAGCAAGGCAAAAAGAAAAAGAAATAAGAAGAAAGGAAAGACAAGAAATGTTGATGAGAGAAAATGAGCATATATGGAATGAAATCGGGAGACGAAAAAAAGAAATGAAAGAAAAGGAACAAGAAATTAAAAAAAGAGAGTGAGATTGAAGAAAGAAACGAGAGTGTAAAAGAAACGAGTGTCATGGAAAAAGAAATTGAGATTGGAAAAGGATGTGAAAAAGAGAAAGAAATCGATAAAGAAATAGAGATTGAACAAAAGTGTGAGGAAGAAGAGAAAATTGAAAAAGAAAGAAAAGACAATGAGTTAGAAAAACAAACGAGAGAAAAGGAGGGAAAAGAGCAAGAAAAAGTGAGGAATTTGTTTACTAAACCACATGAGAATTTGTCTTGTTTTGTTTCTTCTTTTCAGGTCTCTGAAAGGCCAAGTGACGATAATTTTCAACTCCAATACCTCTCGAAGGAGAGAAGGTTCACTTTGACTGAAAAAGGTAATGTTCTCAACGATCCTAGTTCGCCTATGCCAAAAGGTAAGAAAGGTATGAATGTTGAAAATTTTAAAGTACTTCTGCCTTACTCGATTGTTGATGGACACACTGTTGATGATTTGGTCTTTAGAAAGAATCTGAACTTTGACGTGGGTATTTGTCATTCTTTGATTGATGATGATCCATTTGTTTTGTCTAATGATAAGAAGATTCTTACTTTTGAAAAATATCATTTTGATGGTATTGGTTGTTTATCTTTAACTTGCAATGGAATGCATGTTTTGGATGCGCAAGATGAAAGTCCGTATAAATTGTTCATTTTATCTGATTCCATTGAAAAGGAATGGAAATGTATTGTTGAGTATGGTATTGGCAAGATTTTTGATGAAGAACGAATAAATCAGCACCAACAAAATCTAGAATTGAGTGATCAAAAGTCGACATATCATTTGCTTGGTTGTGCTGATCATGTGGATTATCTAATTTATGGTGTGAAATTTCCATGTTTTCATAAATCTTTTCGAATGAAATTTAAAGGGTTTGCTTGTTTGAATTTGAGTATGCTAACACCCTCGTTGTTTAATTTGTGTAAATTGTTGGAGATAAAAGGACTCTTTTTGCCATTTGGATCGAGTAGTCAAAATCATGTCTTTAATCCTGGAGTTTGTTATTATGAATCATCCATGAAAGAAAGCAAGTATCGTAAATTTTGTTTGAATGAATGTGTAAACAATCTTTGTTTGTATGATGCTTTGACTTTAAGTTTGAAAATGAGACATGTGAATCTTGTTGGTTTGTTAAGTCAAAATCCAAAATTTGTTTTCGGAGGTTGTTCTCAACTATGGTCTAAAAGATCTGAACATGTTTTGCATGATAAACATTTTGAGATGTTTAGTGTTCTTTCTATGAAGTCTGTCATGAAATTGCTAAATCAAATTGAAATGGCAAGAGAATTTGACCCCGGAGATTATTATTATTTGTTCTTGTTAAAAAGGCTTGGATTCTGTAATTCTGATCTTCGAGATTATGCCTTTCGACTGTTTTGTGATTTAGGTTTGTTTCTATCGAGAAAAAAGGTAAGAACAATTTCTATTTTTGACCCTAGTATAGGTTTATTTGTTCGAATTGTGAATCAAATTTTGGAAAGTTCCTTTGTGTTTAATCTTCATTGTGTCACTAATTTGTTTTATTCTTTTAAAGGTGACAATGTGAAATGGTACCCTCCTAAAGAGGGAGGGCATGCGAATGAGCTTCTTTTGATCCGAGTCAATTGTGGCTTTCAGAATCATCAACGATTTTTTGCGAGTAAATGGCCCGATTTGGGGACAAATCGCTTTAAAGAGGAGGGGATGATACGGCCACGCCTTGGGCACACTTTGGACCAGCTCCCTAAGCATTGTTTGCAAATCCATGCAAGCTGAATTAGTTCAATTCCTTCTCATTGAGCTCTGTTTAGCTTGTTTCCAGCTCACTCGAGCTCAAGTCAACTCATTCAAGCTCAATTCAGCTCAATCTTAACCCAATGAGCTTATTTTTAGCTTTTTTTAGCTTGCATTTATTTTCTTGAAATAAACCATTTAATTTGTCTTTAGTTGAATTAGTTGTTTATTTTAAGTTAATTAATTTGTTAAATCTGGACAAATAATTAATTAAGTGTTTTAATTATATCTAAATTAAATACTTAATTAATTATGATGTTTTAAATATGTCTGAAATTGTTAATATGTATGGCCAAATTTAATGTGCAAATTATTGAGTTCATATGCTGCTAATTTAATGTGTTTGAAATGCATTGAACTTGCTGATTTAATTTGCTGCAGGTTCATGAATGGATTAGTGCAATGTATGGGAGTGTGCATGCACAATTGAGGTTCAATGGATAGCATTTAAAGGAGCACATGCATTTGGGACGTTCATGCAAGAGGGAGTTGCTGAAAGTTCATGTATTTGAAGATTCATGGATCATATTTATGGGAGAAAATACATGGGACGTTTCATGCATGATTCATGCATTTTCAAGATGACCATTCAAGTATTTTAGGCACATTAATGCCTCATTCAGCCAAGGGAGATGTATGATCATTAAAGAGCTACACATTCATGGAGTTATGGAGATTCTTCAAGGCTAAGGATGCATGAATGCATCAAGTGAAGCATCATGATGGTTCGGCCAATTCATGTACCATCTTCAAGCATGAACTGAATTTTAATGCTATTTGTGTGAACATGTTAAATACCTGTGTGAATAGAATTTAAGTTAGTGTGAACAACATAGATGCCGAATATCAATAGGCATTTTAGGCTTATAAATAGCTTACTTGTTTATTGTAAAAGGTTACAGAATTTGATCAATTAAACTTAATAGAACTTTTTTCTTGTGAGGTTACCTCCTCTCTTCTTTCGTTCGAGTCTCGAAGTAATTTATCTAGCTTGCTAGTGGTGTCAATCCGAACTCCATTGAACTTATCACCGAATCGGTGTGGCGTTCAACCATCTTCCTATACCTTTGGTTCTTACCTCCATATAGGTAACGGGTCAAGGTCCGCTTCTATCCTTCATCAAAATTCATCTTAAGCAATATAAGACTCGGGGCAATACTTTTTAGTATTGAATCATTCTTAAAGTTTGAGTTCTTTATCCATTTCCATTTATCTATCATCTTTTTAACTTAATTCTTTGTTAAACCGAACCTATCTTTCATCAAACCAAACCCATCCTTTGAACCCATTTTGCCTACCTTCCTCTTATAAAACATTCAAACTCCATCTATCTACAAATTTGAACGAGCTTCTCGTCGACGATCAGGCATCTTAAGTGAACCCGACTCAATCAACCGGGCTGGATCACATCAACCATGGAAAGATCTCACCTCAGTTACCGATTTAGGAGTCGGCCACTCCTTGATTGCCTTGACTTTGTCCTCATCGAAATGAATACCTTGAGCACTAACTATGAAACCTAAGAATATTAGTTTATCACAACAGAATGTGCATTTATCAAGGTTGGCAAATAATTTTTCAGCTCGTAGAATATCCAAAACGGTTCTAACATGGAAAACATGATCATCTAATGACTTAGAGTAAATTAAAATATCATCAAAGTAAACTACTACAAATTTACCCAAGTGAAGCCTTAAAACATGATTCATTAATCTCATAAATGTACTAGGTGCATTAGTAAGGCCGAAAGGCATAACTAACCATTCATACAATCCAAATTTTGTTTTAAAGGTTGTTTTCCATTCATCCCCTTCCCTCATTCGAATTTGATGATAACCGCTTTTTAAATCAATTTTAGTAAATATAACTGAACCACGTAATTCATCAAGAATATCATCAAGTCTAGGAATTGGATGTCGATACTTTACCGTTATCTTGTTGATTGGGTGACAATCAACACACATACGAAATGTACCATCTTTCTTTGGCACCAATAAGACAGGAACAGCACAAGGGCTTAGGCTCTCACTATGTACCCTTTGTCTAGTAATTCCTCAACTTGCCTTTGCAATTCCTTTGTCTCCTCGGGATTCATCTATAGGCTGGTCGATTTGGGATTGAAGCTCCGGGTACTAAGTCAATTTGATGTTCTATCCCTCGTAAAGGTGGTAAACCTTTAGGAGCCTCACTAAAAACATCCTCATAATCCTGCAAAAGAGATTGAAACACACTAGGCAAATTTTATTTATGTTAGATAAAGATAAATAATTTTGCCTAAACCTCACAAGGATACAAGGTTATTTATTAAGTAGGGCTCTCTTCACATCTTTTTTGTTGCCAAAAGATTTTTTCCGCTCATTTTACCACTAGTGGATTCACTCACCTTTGGGCTTTTTAAATTTTGACTTTTTCCACTATTAGCCTCTTTTCTCTCTTTCTTTTGTACTTGCTCTTTCTCCCTTACCCCCTCACAAAATTTCATCATCTTCAATTGATCTTTATATACATCAGTAGGATTTAAAGGAGCAAAAGTGAATTTCCTACCTTTAAACACAAGGGAGTATCGATTAAGTTTACCTTGGTGTGTAACATCACGATCAAATTGCCAAGACCGTCCAAGGAGCAAGTGTGCCGCATGCATTGGGACCACATCACACCATACGTCATCCTCATAATTGCTGAGCTTAAAAGTGACCAAGGACTATTTCGTAACTTTAACTTCGGAGCATTCATTAAGCCACTGAAGGTGATATGGCTTAGGGTGTTTGGTACAAGGCAACTTTAAAGAATCCACCAAATAGCTACTCACTACATTCGAGCAACTCCCACTATCAATAATGAGTGAACATAAGCTACCTTTAAAAAAACACCGAGAATGGAAAATATTGGTCCTTTGGCTATCATCATCTTTCATCTGAATGTTAAGGGTTCGGCGAACTACAAGGCATTGAAAATCAGCAAAGTCCTTCTTTTGGTGGTTCGACCAACTCTTCGCCATTATCACTGTCATCCACAAGTTCTGGCATATCTGGATCTGTTTTATTAGAGTCGGAAGTGTACTCACCATTATCTTTCAGAAGAAGTAATCTCGTGTTAGGGCATTCCCTACTATAATGACCACGCCCTTTGCACTTAAAGCATTCAATCTCACGAGTCCTCTTCGCACTCGAATCACCTAAATTGGGCTGCTTAGAAGGTGTTTGCATTTTAACAGGAGCCCCCTTTTTTTCCAATCTGATTGCTTACTTCCATTACCCAAAGAAGACTTATTAGTAACAAAAGGTGATTTTGAACTCTTAAAATCAGAATTAAAATTGTTACCTCGGTAATATTGTGACGTAGAGAAGGAACCAAACCTTTGTTCCTTTAGTTGTTGCTCGATCTCAATGGCTTTATGAACTGGTTCTTCCAAATCAATGTAAGTTTGGAACCGCAATGTATTAGCTATCGGCCTGTTCAAACCATCAATAAATCGAACCATAGTTGTTTCCTCATCCTCGTCCACATTAGCTTTCTGAATGAGCATCTCCATCTCCTTAAAATATTCATCCATCGTCCTACTACCTTGAATAAGTCTTCTCTGCTTTTTTTTTATCTCTCTATAGTAGTGAGGTGGAATAAACCTTTTACGCGTAATCTGTTTCAACTCATCCCAAGTCGAAATCTCACCTTCATAATTCCGATGACGATTTACCCCAAGTTGAGTCCACCAACTTAATGCATAATCTGAAAATTCCAACGTTGCTAATGCTACCTTTTCATCATCCGGACATTTATAATACCGAAACATAAGTTCAATCTTAGATTCCCATTCACAATAAGCTTCAAGATCATTCTTACCACGAAATTGGGGAATTGTGAACTTTGGTTTTGCTAACGAAGGTTGTCCACGATCATGAAAATCAAAATCAGTCCTAGTGACACACAAGGACCGCGCCTATGAGCAGGAGGCTGGTTATCCATATCTTCTTTAATTGGGTTAGAATATTGAGACTCTTGATTCAATCGCACCTCATTGATGGTAGCAGTCAAAGCTCGAAGTGTAGCAGTCTGTTCTTCCAACTGTTGTTAGAATTTTTTAAATGTGTCATCATTATTATCACCATTGGACATTTTCAAAAATCTGCAAAAAAATAAACACTCAACACTCAAAAAGTTAATCACTCAAAAAGAAAATCAAATTCTCAATGAGGTAGAATTCAGGCTTGTGAGTTCTTTAGTAGAGTTTATATCAACCAATTAGAGAGTGTATGAACCGAACTACCAAAGAATCCTAATTTGCACTAGGATGCCAAAAACAGACGAGACACCAACTGATTTGTGTTGAACCGAGGAAGAATTGTGCACACTTTAAAAATCCTACTAACACAAGAAACAAGAAGGTGTTAGATAGTGTAAAGGAAAAATAAAGGCAAACAAATGAAAACCTACAACTAAGAATCAATAAAAATTGCTGAAAACAGAAAACCCGAAAAACTGCAGAGTAACTTGACAACTTCGTTTGAGGTGTTCCCGATCTCCAAAAATCACGAAATTAAATCTGGAATGTCCTTAAATACTGAATTTTTTATCTGGAAAGTTTGGGCACCAAATTCAACCTGCTGAATATTTTTTTAAAATTTTTATTGGATTTCATCTTTTTTGATTTTTTTGACTTTTTCGACTGATTTTTTTTGCGAGATTAATTTTTTTTTATATTCAATAACAGTGCAAAAAATATTTATGTAAAATTTTAGATTAATCAGACAATGTTTACCCACTCAAATGAATTTGTTTCAAAAAATTTTCTGGGTAAAACTGTTGTTTGTAGTTTAAAAAATAGAGATCAATTTAGAAATCAACCAAGAACACCCAAAACGCCCAAAATCTGATACCAAATGATAGAGGGTTGCGCACGGACCAAGATCAAGTTTCCAAGTCACGGGAAAACTCCTACGAAAGGCTCTAAATGAGCAGATTGAAACGAAACAGCAAGATCAGTTTTTAGAATTTCCAGATTTAAACTTAGAACCCTAAAACAGCAAGAGATGAGCAAGAAATGAAAGCACTTATGAAAGAGATTTCGTGGAAGCCAATAACATGGAATAGCAATTTAGATCAGCTCCAATCTGCCGAATCTGAAAGAACAACACAAAATAGCAAATTAACTTTATAATTCCAGCAAAATCGATTGGACAGAAAGTAGGGAATTGGGACGTCAAGAGCAATTGAAATTGAAGAGATGAGAACGTTTCTTGATGTCAAATATCATGCAAAATAGATCTGGAACTTTGAGAATGGGCTGAAACGAACAAGGATAATTAATTCTTAAACTAAAGAAAATAGGATTCAAGAACGATTTTTTTCAGCAAACCGAATTTAATTGGGAATAGGATGTGCAGCCGATAAGATCAATTAAAAGGGACAACAATGAACGTCTCTTGCTGCCAATAAGACCACCGAATAAGACCTTGAAGATTTTGATGGCTGAAAAACAAAGGAATAAAAAGATTAGTCAAAGGAATTCAACGCAAACAGCAAGAAAACTTAAAAGAACGAACAGCAATAAAAATCAAGATAAAGTCCTAAGGATCCTTGAAATCTCGAAAGCTTCACAAATCCCTTCAAATGGCTCTAATCTCCCCTCCAAAGAATATCAATGGCAAGAAAAGGTTGAAGATGGCTCCCACAATCAAAAGATTGTTAAAACAACTTCTAAAGAAAGCTCAAGAGAGAATTCTTGGAGAAAACCTCAAAGAAAATTTTGCACTTTAACAAATCTGAAATTTTAATGTATTTGTGTAGTGTATACAAGGGGTGGCCGGTCATCACTTATAGGCCTCAAACTAATCCTAACCTTATTATAAAACTTAAAAAATAACCCTAAATAATAAAAGAATTTTGGCCTAACACTTAAATGGGCTGTTTTGGGCCGAATTTAACATGTAATATCTCTAGAGCCTAAAAAATTAAATTAACAAATAAAATGTTTACAAATTGGGCCCTTTGACATTTTGGCCTGATTTTCAACTAAGTATGTATGGATTTCTTGATTTGGCCGGGAATTTGCTTATTGGACCTCGCCTTCAAGAATTTGGGCTTGTGATCCATCTTTTACCGAAATTGGGTCGTTGATGCTCGTAATGGAGATCCAATGCGTTTTGGCTGCAAGATTCGGTTTCTTGGACCAAGATTTCCAAGATTTGAAATCTTGATTTTCTTGATTCTTGAAATCGCTCCAAACAACAAAATTGGACCAAGATTCGGTTTCTTGATTTTCTTGAAAATAAGAAAGTGAATCTTGATTTTCTTGTTCTTTCGTGTATGCATCTAAGACCTTGCTAACAAACTCTTGAATGGTCCCATTTAGTTTGGAATGCATTTTTCGGGCCTTTGATCTCGTTATTGGGCCTTGTGGTAATTTGAGCCCATCACGTTCTTGAACTTGGATTGGGCATTTGTGACTCATATCAAAAGTTGCTATAGATGTTTGTCTATGTGGTTTTCCTAGAATTGAATAGATGGATTCATGATGTTATTTCAAAATTCTTTTCAAACTTGAACGGGCAGTAGTGTTTCTTCTTGTTCTTGTCACGCTCTTGAACAATGGCAAGGGAATCTTTTTTTATCCACAATGATGTGTAGGTAATGAGAAGTGTGATCTGACCTATTTATCTTTGAAGATGAAATTAATACACTTTGGGAATTATAATTGTGTTAGGAAAAATGTTTCTAATTGTTAGAAAGCTAAAGAGTTCTAAATTTACTGGAATCCAATTATAAAGACATCAGTGGTTAGTTTAAATTTGAACAGTTGATTACACAGGTGTGTCGCGACATCCATCAAGGGTGTCGTGACATCGAAGGCAGTTTACCCATTCTAAGTTTCGTGCGATGTTGCGACATGAAGTGTTGGGATTGCGACACTAAGACCAATTTCTTCTATGCTCTTTTCTTGCTTCATTATTTTTTGTTGTGTCACTTATTTCATTCGTTTTGTATTGTTTCTTCAATTGGTCCTCATTTACATCTTAGCTCCATACTATTTTGCATTGTAAGGCCTGAGTATCAATGACTTCCTTTATTGTCCCTCCAAAGTAATGTTTGACTCTCTGCTCATTTACAAGAAAAAAATGATCTCCCTTTCCAATAATTTCTTTTGCCCCATGAGGTGTCACCTGGTTTATAGTATATGGACCAGTCCATCTTGACTTTAGCTTACCAGGGAATAATTTCAATCTCGAATTAAATAACATTAGTTTTTGTCTAGGTAGGAACTCTCTATAACAACCCATTTATCAGTGGTTTCTATGCCACAAATTTGACGAGTAAGTTCGTAAATGTTATTATTTAAAATTTTGTTTGGGTAATTGTAATAAATAATTAGAGGCTTAATTATCAAAAGGTTTCGGTTTTGATATTATTTTTATAAGCATAATTAGTTCAATTTGATAATAAGGTATGAGGTGATAAGTAAAATTTTTATGGTGGTTTAGGTTTAATGACATTCGGCTATGGTATTTGACAATGGTAAATTTTGTTGTTTCATGATAAAGATAGATGAGTGTTTGAGCTATACAAATAATCATATGTGAGCAATGGGTGCTAAAGGGAAAGGAATCGACCACCTTATTATGTACCAAGGCCGAATGTGTACTTGAATTAGGAAGTTATTGAGTAATGTTTGTACCTTAAGTGATAGAATAGAGTGAATGCTTGGAATGTGATATGTGTGAATTATATGTTAAATTAAGGTTTGCTAAGCTAGCTATTAAGGTGAAATGCAAATGTTAGTATTTGTTTTGGTAATAATCTGCTTGGGGACAGCAGCAGTAAGGTGATTTTGGAAAATCGCCATAATTTGTAGGAGTTGAATTAGAAGCTGAGTAAATTATGTCATTAAAGCTTGAAGAGTCTATTTTCTTACAAAAGAAACTATAAGAACTAAAGAGTTACCGATCTTGAGATATTTGAAGTATTGTGGGGCTGAGTCAAAATGACTACTAGATTCCCTGTTCTGTTTTTAGGAAATCATTATAAATTGTACAAAAATGATTATAAGATAAAATTTATATGCTTAAACTCCTTAATGAGTCTAGTTTCAAATGAAATCAAATACAACACATTTGGAATTCTGTAAAATGAGAAATTTGATTCATAGTGAAGAGTGGTCAGATTAGTCAAACAGTGAAACAGGGGAAACTTCAAGAAAAATCTGGTATTGATTGGCCAAGCCTAAAATTCTGAAAATTTTATGGATGGAATAGATACGAGTCTATATTCAGGGAAAATTAACGGTAAGTGATTTGGAGTTTTGTAGCTCCAGTTATAAATAATTTAGTGACTGCTGCTCAGGGAAAACAGCTCGTAGTGAATATGTGATTTTGTTGTAAACATTAATGAAAATTTGCTAATGAATTATTTATTGATTTTTATAAAGCTTACTATAATCTATGTGTGTGAAAGTCGAATCAATTTATATATTATTCTGAAAGTAATACTTGAATAGTCGATTAATGACTATTTTAAAATTTGTTGAACTTAAGCTCAAGAGCAAAGGGGAACTAAATCCGATAAAGGGAAGGAAAAAGTAATTGAATAGCCATTGAAGTCGTTCGACAACATCCGAGGTAAGTCTTCGAGTAATGACCCTACTTGAATTATATTGAAATGATTAGTCATACTATGATGGATAGCCGAATGTGCATAGAGACTATGTTATAAAGCCAAATGAAATCATGCTCTTTGTGTGTGGCTATTGAGCCGAAATTGGAAAGGTTTAATAAATGTTTTGTGTTTGAGCCTTAGTAACGAAAATGAAATATGGATGTGCTAAGACTGTTGATTTATGTGTGCATGAGCATTTGAATATATCCGGGCTAAGACCCGAAGGCATTTGTGCGAGTTGATATATCCGGGCTAAGACCCGAAGGCATTTGTGCGAGTTGATATATCCGGGCTAAGACCCGAAGGCATTTGTGCGAGTTGATATATCCGGGCTAAGACCCGAAGGCATTTGTGCGAGTTGATATATCCGGGCTAAGACCCGAAGGCATTTGTGCGAATTGATATATCCGGGCTAAGACCCGAAGGCATTTGTGCGAGTTGATATATCCGGGCTAAGGCCCGAAGGCATTCGTGCGAGTTGCTATGCCCGGGTTAAGACCCGAAGGCAATTGTGCTTGTGGTAATATCCGGCTAAATTCCGAAGAAACTTGGGTATGAATGTGAGCGTTTTGTGCTGTAACAAATTCAATTAATACGCTCAACAAACCCAAACGATAAGGTATGTTTGCATGTGATTCGGAAAAGTCGATTCGTTTTAAGTAGTATTCGTTCAATCGACTAACGAACTTTTGGGCTTTTATATGGGTTGATACCTTGTGTGTGTATATATGTTGACGAATTGTGAAGTAAGCATGATTATGAGAATGTGTATTAATAAAGTGATTCATTTAGCTATGTGAATGTAATACTTTAGTCAAAGCCGATTTCATTACTTGAAACTTACTAAGCTTTAAAATGCTTACCCCGTTGCTTTGGCTCTCTGTTTTATAGATTTTGTTCGTTAGCTATCGGATTCGGGATCATCGAAGTCGAAGTCATCCACACTATCAAAGCTCTTTTGGTACTCTTTTAGTTGAACTCTGGATATGGCATGTATAGGACTACCCCTTGTTGTTTTAAGCACTTTTTGTGATGTATGTGTGTACAGCCATGCGAAAATGGCTTGTAGAAGTGGAGTATGGCATTAGACCATTTGTGTTTATGTATGTATATATGGTTTCATGATGTGACTATGGTTTGGAATGGAAGTGTTGGGCAAATGATCAGCCATTGGAATGGCTAAATATGATCATATGTGGACCTATGTATGACAAAACCCTAGTTGGTCCATGGTAACCACGAAATAGGTAAAGTTTACCTTGAAAACAGATGCTGACAGCAGCAGTGGTGTGGATTTGAAAAATCACAAAAATTTGTAGGAATGGAATTAAATAGTGAATAAATTATGTAATCGAACCTTGATGAATCTATTTTCATATGAAATTAACGAAACAATCATATGAACAGTATATTAAGAGATATTAAAGTTCTCGTGAAACAGGGCCAGAACGGTTTCTGGATCTCCTGTTTCGACTTTGAAAATTTACCATAAATTAACCAGAGATAATTAGGAGTCATACCATATATGTATAGATTCCTCTCTGAGCCTAGTTTCTATAGAAACAAACGGCATCAGTATTGGAGCCTTGTACAAGGAGATATCCAAGTCGTAATGCGCAAAGGTCAGGGTAGTTGATCCCTGTAACATGGGAGACTTTGACTAATAAACTGTACTAATTGGCCCGACCAAAAATTCTAGAAAAAAATATGCAGATGGGAATATGAGTCTAGTTTCAGGGAAAAATCACGAAACTGA
The DNA here is from genome assembly GCF_007990345.1 of Gossypium hirsutum. NCBI lineage: Eukaryota > Viridiplantae > Streptophyta > Magnoliopsida > Malvales > Malvaceae > Gossypium > Gossypium hirsutum. Next base: position 26,576,959 of record NC_053440.1, on the reverse strand, counting down.
TTTTTGAGTTGTGAAACTCAAGATATGATTTTTAAAGCGACTATTACGCAGATTGGCAGTGTCTGGAAAATTTTTAAAAGTCTGTTAACACCTCGTGTTCGACTCCGGTGACGGTCTCGGGTTCGGGGTGTTACACTTGAGCCCATCACTTTCTTGAATTTGGGTTGGGCCTTTATGACTCGTATCAATTTACCCCAAGTTGAGTCCACCAACTTAATGCATAATCTGAAAATTCCAACGTTGCTAATGCTACCTTTTCATCATCCGGACATTTATAATATCGAAACATAAGTTCAATCTTAGATTCCCATTCACAATAAGCTTCTGGATCATTCTTACCACAAAATTGGGGAATTGTGAACTTCGGTTTTGCCAAAGAAGGTTGTCCACGATCATGAAAATCAGAATCGGTCCTAGTGATACGTCGAGGACTGCGCCTATGAGTAGGAGGCTAGTTATCCATATCTTCTTTAATTGGGTCTCGATATTGAGACTCTTGATTCAATCGCACCTCATTGATGGTAGCAGTCAAAGCTCGAAGTACGGCTGTTGTTGGAATTTTTTAAATGTGTCATCATTATTATCACCTCTAGACATTTTCAAAAACCTCCAAAAATAAACACTTAACACTCAAAAATAAAAGTTAGCAAACCTCACCGTTAATCACTCAAAAAGAAATATCAAGTTCTCAATGAGGTAGAATTCAATCTTGTGCATTCTTTAGTAGAGTTTATATCAACCAATTAGAGAGTGTATGAACCAAACTACCAAAGAATCCTAATTTGCTCTATGATGTCAAAAACTGACGAGACACCAACTAATTCGTGTTGCACTGAGGAAGGATTGTGCACACGTTTAAATCCTACTAAAACAAGAAACAAGAAGGTGTTAGATATTGTAAAGGGAGAATAAAAGCAAACAAACGAAAACCTACAGCTAATAAAAATTGCTGAAACCAGAAAACCTGAAAAACTGTGGAGTAACCTGACAACTTCGTTCAAGGTGTTCCTGATCTCCAAAAATCACGAAATTAAATCTGGAATGTCCTTAAATATTGAATTTTTTATCTGGAAAGTTTGGGCACCAAACTCAACCCTCTGAATCTTACTTTAATTTTTTATTTGATTTCGTATTTTTCGATTTTTTTGACTTTTTCGACTGAATTTTTTGCGGGAAATATTTTTTTATATTCAATAACAGTGCCAAAAATATGTATGTAAAATTTCAGATCAATCAGACAATTTTTACCCACTCAAATAAATTTTTTTCGAAAAATTTTTCTGGGTAAAACTGCTGTTTGTAGTTTAAAAAATAGAGATCAGTTTAGAAATCAACCAAGAACACCCAAAACGCCCAAAATCTGATAAAAAATGATAAAGGATTGCGCACGGACCAAGATCGAGTTGTCAAGTCACGAGAAAACTCCTACGAGGTTCTAAACGAACAGATCTGAAATCAGAACAAAGAATAAGATTAAAACGAATCAGTACTGAAATTAAAATCCCCAAAAATAATTAAAAATAGCCAAGAACCAAAGAACGAATGAATAGATGTTTTCGAGGTTCAAGAAGACGAAATCAAACTCCAAGATTAACTCCCCACAAGCCGAATCTGTCCAAGAACACAAAAACAGTAAGTAAATTAAAACAATCAGAAATTTAATTGAATATTAGGGATTGGAACGGTAAGAAGGAAAGAAATAAAATAGATGGGATCAAACGATTTCGGAAGTATAGAAGGAATGCGAATCTGCCAAAAAATCAATTTGGCCAAGAATGCCCAAATTCCAGCAGCTGAATTTTACCCAAAAAGAGGAGGCAGAAATCGGCAAGAACCCTAGAAATTAGGAAATTTTGGATCGATTCTCTACTGCCAAGAAGGGGGCCGATTAGACGAAGAGTTCTTGGAGTTTAAACAAGGCTGAAAACGCAAATAAGAACAGCAAAAAGATTAAATAAAGATTCGGCACAAGCAGAACAAAGAAAAGAAATTGAACAGCAAGAAATTAAATTAAAGTCCTAAGAAGCCTTGAAATCCCGAAAGAGTTCACAACTCCCTTCAAACGGCTCTAATCTCCCCTCCAAAGAATATCTATGGCAAGAAGAAGGTTGAAGATGGCTCCCACAATCAAAAGATTGTTAAAACAACTTCTAAAGAAAGCTCAAGACAGAATTCTTGGAGAAAACCCCAAAGAAAATTCTGCACTTAACAAATCTAAAAATTTTAATGTATTTGAGTAGTCAATACATGATACGAACTCGTCTCGTGATGTTTTGAGTCGTATGTGTTGCCCAATTGTGAATTGAGTAAGGATGGATTCGTTTCGGTTTTAAAATGAAACAAAATAGAGATAATGGCTTCAAATAAAGGTAATAAACAAAATAAAGAGGAAACAATAACAAATTAATTGGCTAAGACCGAAAATGAACCAACAATAACGAATTGTTGACCTGAATCTCAAAATGGTCTGTAGGTGTTTTTCGGTTAAAGGAAACAGGAAAGGAACCTTGACCCACTATCAACTATGATAGGAACCAAAGGTATATTGAATGCCACACAAAAGGTGATAAGTTCAGCAACAAAGAAAAGATGGACGCCACAAGCAATGCTTGATAAGTCAAATCAATTCCGAAAGAACAAAGAGAATTGGATAGCTCACAATTCAAATATTTCATCTATATTCAGCAAAAAGTTTTTTTCCCTCTATGGCTGATTACATCTATTTATAATGCTAGAACAAGGTAACCGAATGGTCAAAAACATCCACTTAATGTGCCATAAAAAACTGATGTCTTTTCTTATTCTTTGAACCGAATAACTCCTTCCATAAAAACACTTTAATTCAGCTGATTTGAATGTCGTTAATGGCTTAGAAAATGACTCTTGAGTTGTCCTTGGCTAGTTGAATAGACACCATCTCTTAACCAGCTCCTTAATGACATTCAAAGGCTTGATTAATTTCTCTTGAAAGCTCCAAAAACGGCTAGAAGTGGAAGAGTTGCTGCTGAATTTTAAAGGGCATAAAATGCTCTTTAAAAACTCCTTTAATGATTTTTAAGCTCCCTTTATAACAGACCTTTTTAATTGTAACTCAAAAGAACTTGAACAACCACTTAATTAAATGTGTAACAACCTTGAATTTAACCACTATAAGCTAAAAAGTCACCTGCAATAAACAAATTAAAAGGAGTTTATTAAACAAATGAAAACACTTATTAATCATAACAAACATTCAACTTACTTAAATAAATGAACTGAAACATATATGCAATAATTATTCCAGGAACTAGTTTAATTAAAGAAGCATAATTTAAAAAAAAAACTTAATTTATGCATCAATAAATAATCCTAGGAACTAGATCAATTAAGAACAACACTTATTAAATAAAGTTCAACAAAAACACTTATTAATTAAAACTAAGATGAGTTGAATAAATGTCCAGCAACTCATTTATTAAACTAAGATGCTTAAATGCATGGTTTTGAAATGCAAATTTAACTAACATGAAAGTTAGATAATTAAACTAAATTGACTTAATTTAATGATGCAAACTTAACTAACATGAAAGTTACATAATGCATGACTTTATTAAATGCAGAACACATATTAATGATGTGCAAATTATGACATAATTAAAAACACAAACTAAAATAACTAAAAATTAATGAATCAAAGTCCTTATTTTCCAGCAGCCAAATTGACAAACTAAAATTAAAAACTTCATTTTGCACTTGGGCCCCTTGAGTTTGGACCAATCTCGGTAGCATCGAGTTGTGTCGTAACATGATGCGACCGGGATCGCATCATACCCTCCCTCTTGAAAACGATTTGTCCTCAAATCGGGCCACTTGCTCGAGAAAAAAATTTCAAGATCATGACCCCCTTTGTTCATGATCCGGACAGAATTATTTTCAAAATTCTGAGAACCACAAATGGCTCAGCTAGAAAGAAGGTCATTTGCATGCCATCCCTCTTTAGGAGGGTACCACCTAACATCGTCACCTACAAAACAATAAAACAAATTATTGACACAATGAAGGTTAAACACAAAAGAACTTTCCAGGATTTTAGTCACAACTTGAACAAATAAACTCAAAAGAACAACACATGAATCAATACCGGGATAAAAAATAGAAATTGGTTTTACCTTTTTCTTCGATGGAAACAAACCTGATTCACAAGGTATTTGAAGATTATAGTTTTGAAAATTAGAATTCCATGGTCCAAATCCCTTGAACAATGATATGGAACAGCATTCACCGGGATCAAAGACAAAGTTTTTGTTCACCATTTCAATTTGACCAGAAAAATTTTTGGCTAGTAACTTATGAAGAACTTGAAGCACATTAAAGTTAAAATCATGCAACACATGTTCGAATCCATTAAGCAACAATATACAACAACCTCCAGAACCAAAAATTTGATTTTGACTTGGCAAGCCAACGAAATTCACATGTTTGGTTTTCGAACTAAATAAAGATAAAACTTGAAGCAAATAGAAGGGGTCAACACATTGATTCAAAATACAATTTTGCTACTCACCTTCGCTTGACGTCAACTTAGGAATACAGGCTCCGGGTTTAAAAAATGGTTTTGATCGGTCGTTCCGTAACGTAACAAAAACTTCACTTTCACCAAGACATCACACATGCCAAATAAAGAAGATGTAGGGAAAAATAAATTCAAACAATAAAATCTCTCAAATCTCATGCAAATATACGAAGATTTCACACTAAGAGTTAAAAAAGTTTCATTACCATCACGATCAAACAAATTGAGAGTTTCACATGAAAACTCACATGATCAGATTTTGTATTTGTGGATTTAATCGAACAACATCAAAAGATTTTTCAACATAAAACTTATTGAGTGAACAACTCTTCATGCCTCCACTTAAAACGAATTTATCAACCACAAATAGCGAGTAACAATTAACCAAATTAAAATAAAGAGATCTTTTTAAAACTAAGTTATCAGAAATTTTATCAACAACTTTCAAACCTGATTGCCATGATTCATTGACTAAAAACTCCTTACCTTGCTTACCTTTAAGCGCTTGAACCTTACCTTTTTCGATCAAATGGAATCGTCTCTCATTAGGAAGGTAATGAAGTTGAAACTTGTCATTTGAATCTCTAGAAACCTGGAAAGAAGAAACAATATGAGGACAACTTGCAGATTGGTTAGTAAAAACATTCCTCGCTTTTTCTTGTTGACTTTCATCTTTTCCACTCGTTTCTTTTTCAACTTCTCTTTCTTTTTCCACAATATCTTTGTTTGTTGAAAACTCACTTTCACTCATCAATTCTCTTTCATTTTCAACAACACTTGTTTCTCGCACTCTTTCTTTTCTTTCTCCAATCTTTTTCTCTTTTTCAATTTTTGTTTCTTTTTCGATTTCTTTTTCTCTCGTCACTCTTTTTCTTCTCTCAATTTTATTACAAAATGGAGATAATACAAAAGAATCAGAACAATAGACTTTTCGTTGGAAAGAAGTGGAAGAATCTTCATAAGAGTCACGATCAACTCTTCGTGAATAAACCTCCATGGATGAGTTCTTATACGAAACACATTCACTTCTTCGTAAGGATTTTTTCGTAGATGAATACTTTGTTGCATACGAAGAATGACTTGTGCTTTCTCGTTCGTTACCTTGATAGGCTTCAAACTTGTAGCTGGATTTATTTCGGCCTAAATTCCTTGAAGAATAGGAATCTGGATAAAGGTCTCTTTTCACATATTCGTCGAATGTTTGTCTCCTTGATGATCTCATTTTCGTCCTTTCATTTGGATAAATTTTCTCTCGTTGGGTTCTTGCTCGATGACTCCGCTCTTCGACATGATCCAATCGTTTCTTGATGGGTTTGAGTTTTCAATCAAATAGATGCTCCATTTCATGCGTAAAGGCTTGGACTGTAAAATCTGGCACACTTCCTCCAACAATTCTTACAGGACGGAATCCAACTCCCTTGTCTAAATTTTTTTCTAGACTTCGTGACATTTTTTAAAGAACTCACAACAAAAAAAATCTCACTATCCACTCACAAAGAAATCTCACTTCCTTGGCTTTTTTTTTCTCTCGAATAAACTCACTACTCTCTTGCCTCTTTCCACTCACTCCTCCTCTCTAAGTTCTTAGGAATTATTTAAACTTAATAGGCAGTTGTTGTGGGTCGGCTTACAAACTTGATGTTTGGTGTGGCGAAAAGTAGAAGGTAGTAATGACTAAAATTTTGGGCAGCAAACAAAAACTAAATTTCAAAACTAGCTCTTTTTTTTTCAAATTTTTTTTCACAATTTTTTTTTCAATTTTTTTTCACAACTTGATATCCAATCTTTTAAGTTCGAATGGAAACTAGTTTTTTTTGAATTTTTTTTTGAATTCTTTTTTGAGTTTTTTTCGAGAAACTACTATACCGTAATGCTGACAACGTCGATTCTTACTCCAAATTCGCTAGCTCTGATACCAATTTGATACGAACTCATCTCGTGATGTTTTGAGTCGTATGTGTTGCCCAATCGTGAATTGAGTAAGGATGGATTCGTTTCGATTTTAAAATGAAACAAAATAGAGATATTGGCTTCAAACAAAGGTAATAAACAAAATAAAGAGGAAACAATAACAAATTAATTGGCTAAGACCGAAAATGAACCAACAATAACGAATTGTTGACCCGAATCTCAAAATGGTTTGTAGGTGTTTTTCGGTTAAAGGAAAAAGGAAAGGAACCTTGACCCACTATCAACTATGATAGGAACCAAAGGTATATTGAATGCCACACCAAAGGTGATAAGTTCAGCAACAAAGAAAAGATGGACGCCACAAGCAATGCTTGATAAGTCAAATCAATTCCGAAAGAACAAAGAGAATTGGATAGCTCACAATTCAAATATTTCATCTATATTCAGCAAAAAGTTTTTTCCCTCTATGGCTGATTACATTTATTTATAATGCTAGAACAAGGTAACCGAATGGTCAAAAACATCCACTTAATGTTCCATAAAAAACTGATGTCTTTTCTTATTCTTTGAACCGAATAACTCCTTCCATAAAAACACTTTAATTCAGCTGATTTGAATGTCGTTAATGGCTTAGAAAATGACTCTTGAGTTGTCCTTGGCTAGTTGAATAGACACCATCTCTTAACCATCTCCTTAATGACATTCAAAGGCTTGATTAATTTCTCTTGAAAGCTCCAAAAACGGCTAGAAGTGGAAGAGTTGCTATTGAATTTTAAAGGGCATAAAATGCTCTTTAAAAACTCCTTTAATGATTTTTAAGCTCCCTTCATAACAGACCTTTTTAATTGTAACTCAAAAGAACTTGAACAGCCACTTAATTAAATGTGTAACAACCTTGAATTTAACCACTATAAGCTAAAAAGTCACCTGCGATAAACAAATTAAAATGAGTTTATTAAACAAATGAAAACACTTATTAATCATAACAAACATTCAACTTACTTAAAAAAATGAACTGAAACATATCTGCAATAATTATTCCAGGAACTAGTTTAATTAAAGAAGCATAATTTAAAAAAAACTTAATTTATGCATCAATAAATAATCCTAGGAACTTGATCAATTAAGAACAACACTTATTAAATAAAGTTCAACAAAAACACTTATTAATTAAAACTAAGATGAGTTGAATAAATGTCCAGCAACTCATTTATTAAACTAAGATGCTTAAATGCATGGTTTTGAAATGCAAATTTAACTAACATGAAAGTTAGATAATTAAACTAACTTGACTTAATTTAATGATGCAAACTTAACTAACATGAAAGTTACATAATGCATGACTTTATTAAATGCAGAACACATATTAATGATGTGCAAATTATGACATAATTAAAAACACAAACTAAAATAACTAAAAATTAATGAATCAAAGTCCTTATTTTCCAGCAGGCAAATTGACAAACTAAAATTAAAAACTTCATTTTGCACTTGGGCCCTTCGAGTTTGGACCAATCTCGGTAGCGTCAAGTTGTGTCGTAACATGATGCGACCGGGATCGCATCAATACAAGCGGTGGCCGGCCATCCTTTAAATAGGCCTTAAAATAATCCTAATCTCATTAGGAAACTTAAAAATTAAACCTAATTAATAAAAATAATAAAGGAAATTCGGCCATGCACTTTAAATGGACTGTTTTGGGCCGAATTTAACATGTAATATTCCTAGAGCCTAAAAAATTAAATTAACAATTAAAATGTTTACAAATTGGGCCCTTTGACAATTTTGCCTGATTTTCAACTAAGTATGTGTGGATTTCTTGATTGGGCTTGGAATCTTCTTATTGGGCCTCGCCTTCAAGAATTTGGGCTTGTGATCCATCTCCTACCAAAATTGGGTCGTTGATGTTCGTAACGGAGATCCAATGCGTCTTTGTTGCAAGATTCAGTTTCTTGGACCAAGATTTTAAAGATTTGAAATCTTAATTTTCTTGATTCTTGAAATCGCTCCAAACAGCAAAATTGGGCCAAGATTCGGATTCTTGATTTTCTTGAAAACAAGAAAGTGAATCTTGATTTTCTCGTTCCCTCGTGTACACATCTAAGGCCTTGCTAACAAACTCCTGAATGGTCTCATTTAGTTTCGAACGCAGTTGTCGGGCCTTTGATCTCGTTATTGGGCCTTGTGGTAATTTGAGCCCATCACGTTCTTGAACTTGAGTTGGGCCTTTATGACTCGTATCACTTTGTCTGTTGTTTCATTGCTTCAGGAATTTGAAGATGTTTTCCCGAAAGAAGTGCCTAGCGGATTGCCTCCTTTTCAAGGATCGAACACCAAATAGACTTTTTTCTCGGGGCTACAATTTTGAATCGACCAACTTATCAAAGCAACCCTGAGGAAACTAAGGAGTTGTAATGACAAGTAGTAGAATTAATGGAGAAAGGATATATACGGGAGAGTCTAAGTCCATGCGCGATACCCGTTTTGTTGGTGCTTAAAAAGGATGGTTCATGGAGGATGTGCGTAGACTGCTGAGCCATCAACAAGATTACCGTCAAATACCATCATCCCATCCCTAGACTTGATGATAAGTTGGACGAGCTTAGCGGTGCTAAGTTGTTCTCTAAGATCGATCTGAAAAGTGACTATCATCAAATTCGCATACGGGAGGGGGACGAGTGGAAGATCGCATTCAAGACCAAATACAATTTGTATGAGTGGCTAGTGATGCCATTCGACCTCACCAATGCCCCGGGTACTTTCATGAGATTGATGAAGCACGTTTTGAGGCCTTTCATGAGGTCGTTTCTGTGTAGTTTATTTTGACGATATTTTAATTTATAGAAAATCCTTATCTAATCATCTTGAACATTTGCATGTTGTTTTGGAGGTTTTACGAAAGGAAGTATTATATGCAAACCTTAAGAAATGTAACTTTTGTACTAAAAAAGTTGTTTTTCTAGGTTTTGTTGTAAGTGCGAGTGGCCTTGAGGTGGATCAAGACAATATTAAAGCAATACAAGAATGGCCATGTCCGACCAACATCAGCCAAGTTAGAAGCTTTCATGGCCTTGCAAGCTTCTATAGGAGATTTGTACCAAACTTTAGCACTCTTGCGCCCCATTAACCGGTATTATCAAAAAAAATCAAAGATTGTTTAACTAATGCTCCACTTTTGTGTTTATCGAATTTTAGCAAAATTTTCGAAGTGGAATCTGGTGCTTCTGGCATAGGAATAGGTGCGATTTTAACACAAGATGGGCGTTCGGTGGCTTATTTCAGTGAGAAACTTAACAAGGCTACGCTCAACTACCCCACCTATGACAAAGAAATGTACACGTTGATATGTGCATTAGAGACATGGCAGCATTACCTTTGGTCGAAGGAGTTCGTTATACACACGGACTATGAGGCTTTGAAGCATTTGAGAGGGAAAACCAAGCTCAACAAATGTCACACAAAATGGGTCAAGTTCTTAGAATCCGTTCCATATGTCATTAAATATAAGCAAGGTGAGAAAAATATCGTTGCGGATGCTTTGTCACGAAGGTATGCTCTTTTAAATCGTTTGGATGTTAAATTGCTTGGTTTCGCTTATTTGAAGGATTTATATGCTGATGATTCTGATTTTGGAGAAATTTACAAGTTATGTGTGCAAGGTGCGTATGATAGGTACTATCGGCAAGACGGATTCCTTTTTAGAGAAAACAAATTTTGCATACCCCAAGGATCAACTAGAGACATGTTGGTTCATGAAGCGCATAGCGGGGGTTTAATGGGACATTTTGATATTGCCAAAACTTTGGTTGTTCTTCAAGAACACTTCTATTGGCCGAAGATGAAATGAGATGTCACTAAAGTATGCGATCGTTGTATTGCTTGCAAGAAGGCGAAATCAAGGATCCAGCCATATGGACTCTATACTCCATTGCCAATTTCAGAAGCACCATGGATGGATATTTTTATGGATTTTGTTTTAGGCCTTCGTAGAACAAAGAACGGCAAAGACTCTGTGTTTGTTGTAGTTGATCGGTTTTCAAAAATGGCTCATTTCATTACGTGTAATAAAACTGACGATTCTTTAAATGTTGCTAATCCATTTTTTAGGGAGATTGTACGGCTACATGTAGTTCCAAGGACCATCATTTCAAATCGAGACACCAAGTTTCTCAGCCATTTTTGGAGGACCTTATGGGGAAAGCTTGGCACTAAGCTGTTATTTTCAACAACAAGCCATTCCCAAATCAACAACCAAACAGAGGTCATTAATCGAGTTTTGTCAACATTACTGCAGGCCATTATTCAAAAGAATCTAAAGACTTGGGAGGAGTGTCTACCTCACATTGAATTTGTGTACAATCGACCGGTACACTCGGCTACCAAGTATTCACCATTTGAGGTAGTGTATGGATTTAATCCCTTAACTCCATTGGATTTGTTACCTTTACATTCTAATTAGTTGGTGCATGTAGATGGAAAGAAAAAGGTAGATTTTGTGAAACAATTGCATCAGCGAGTTAGTGATAATATTGAACAAAGAACTGAGCAATATGTTCGTAAAGTCAACAAGGGACGTAAAGGAGTGATGTTTGAACTTGGTGACTGGGTTTGGATTCACATGCATAATGAGAGATTCCCAGTTCAAAGATGATCCAAACTTTTGGCAAGGGGAGACGGTCCTTTTCAAATCTTGGAAAGGATTAATGATAACGCCTATAAGTTAGACTTACCTGGTGAGTATGGGGTTAGTGCTACTTTTAATGTTGTTGATTTATCCTTTTTTGATGTAGGTGACAATTTGGGGACAAATCGCCTTGAAGAGGGAGGGATGATGGGACCCTAGCTCGGGAAGTTACCACCAAACCCGTTGAGCTACCACAAGGACCTATAACTCGGTCACGAGCTAAGAGGTTTCAAGTTGCATTAGCAAGCTATGTTGATCAAGCTTGGGGAGAGTAAGTAGCCAAATCCATTGATCATGTTTGGACCAACTCAATAGGCGTCCCTTGCAATTTATTGCAAGCTGAACTTTAATTTAATTAAACTCATTTTAGTTAATAATTGAGTTGTTGGACTTTGTTTTTTTATTAAACTCATTTTAGTTAATTAATTGCTAGAATAAATGCTTATCTTAGTTTATTTAATTGCTGGAATAACTTATTGTTAAATATGTTTATTTACAATTTATTAAATTAAGTTAAGTGTTTACAGTTTATTAATTAAGCTTATTAAGTTTAGTGTGTTTAAATGTGTTTTAATGTGTTTGTTAATAAATGCTTGTAGGTGACTATTTAAGTTGGAACTAGTTATGTACAAGGGCTGTTACAAAGTGATAAATGCGACTATTCAACTGGAATTGGTTTCATACAAAAGGTTGTTACAACAATAAAAGGAGAGCAATATGCATCATTAAAATTCGGCAGCCTCTCCATCTTCCAAAAGGAGCAGTTCAAGAATAGCAATGGACAAAAGAGTGATTACAAATTCCATAATCGATTGCCTCTTTAAGAACACTCCATGGTCTGTTTGTGTGCCAAAAAATATCATGAATGTTGTTGGTGTCTATTCGGCTGTCCAAGGGAGAATTTAAATCTTATCCTAAACTCTTGACTACTCAAGAATGAAACCTAGGCATTCAAGCTTATTAAATCAGTTGAATTAGAACATTAAATCTTATTGATAGTTGCTGTTACTTAGGCCTAGAATTTCAAGAGTTTGTGCTTAGTGATTAAGTTTTATTTTAGCTCATTATTAGCTCATTTAAGCTGACCAATTATGACTTTTGAGCTAGGCCTTATCTAGCACTATAAATACTTGTAATCAGCTCATTGTAAGGGACTTTTTGCCAAATTTATGCTTAAACTAAAACTTGTGAGATTTCTAACTCTCCTAGTTCACTTCAAGACTGAATTGACTTATCAAGTTTTTCTTGTGGCGTCATTCTTTCTTTTGTTCAAACCAAACTTATCACCTTTTTTTGGTGTGGCATTCATATACCTTTGGTTCCTATCACTTTTGATAGCAGTTCAAGGTCCTTGTTGTTTGTTATTATTTTTTTTAAAATCGTAAATCACCTAAGAGCCATTTTGAAACTCGAGTCAACAATCCAATATTGTTGGTTCATTCTCGGTCTTAGTCAAAATATCCATTATTTACTTAACTATTTTGCCTACTACCATTGTTTGAAGCCATTTATCCTATTTTGTTTCGTTTAACCCCGAGACGAACTTATCCTTACTCAATTCACGATCAAGCAATCTAAATGACTCTAATCATTTCGAAACGAGTTCATATCACCACCATAATGTATCTACTTAATCCTTAATATGTATGGCTAGATGTCTATAATCATGTAGTTTAAGATCAAATAAAAGGGTAAGCAAAAATTATCTCTTTTAGCTTTGATTTGTATAGAGGTTCATCAAGAAGTGTTTTTTTGGCTAAAAAAATATGTACTAAGGATGAATAAATAAGGTTAGCTTTTTGGCTCTAGGTGTATACCAAACAATGCCTTAGGTCATTCGTAGGTATCTCAATATTCACAAATTTAGTTAACCAAACAATCACAAATTCAAAAATTTATCATTCATACTAGCATGCTCGTCTCCTTGTATTCTCTATATCATTTAGTACACTTGATTGCTTAATGCCTACTTATAGTGTAATACATAGAACTTAATAGTCTAATAATAAAAAATTTAAAATCACCTATCATCATGCCAAATTTACCGTAAATACAATCAACCTATGTACATGATCCTAATTAATCACTTGTATTTCTATAAGCTCAAGCACATAATTGACATGAAAAATCAAAGAAAAGCGTAGACATCAAATAAATTTTCTATGTTACCCCTCACATTTTAGATAACATATTGTCCTCAATGTGTACCCCAGAAAAGATAAGGAACAAAGTTACCCGATTTATCGTGATAGTTCCATAGGTGATAAGGCGTTGTGCGCGGACCAAGATTGAGTTGCCAAGTCACAGAAAACTTCTAAGAAAACTCTAAACGATCAGATCTGAAACGAAACATAGAATTGATGTTAGATTCGATTAGATCTGAAATAAAAACTATCAATGAACAGTAAGAATCAAGAACACCCTTAGAGACGGCTATTCTTGGAAACCAAGAATTGATTTGAACTTAGGAAGTAATTCCCCAACAGTCGATCCTATCAATTATGAAAGAAAACGAATTAGAATTCAAATCAAAGAAAATAATCAGATTTTAAATAGAAAATTAGGGATTTGGGTCGGCAAAAAAGAAAAGAAAAAATTCAGGAATTGAAATGGTTCTTGAAACCCAAGGAGATGTTGATTTGCCCAAATCGAAACAGCAACTAATTTTCCCCAAAAATTCCAGCAACTGAATCAATCAGATTTGAAAAGAAGAAATCGGCAAGAACAATGAATTTTAGGGATCTTGAACGATCTTTGCTGCCAATAACAAGGGGGCGATCTGATCTTTAATGAAGAAGGGGGCGAATCAACTCTTGGATGTTTTGGAAAGTCTGAAACGAACCAAGAATAGTAAAAAAATTAATTAAATAAAAATCAATGCAAGCAGGATTTAAAAAAGAAAGAATGACATCAAGAAATAAATATAAGTCCTAAGAAGCCTTGAAATCGAGACAGATTTCACAACTCCCTTCAAACGGCTCTAATCTCCCCTCCAATGAAGAACACTGGCAAGAAGAAGGCTGAAGATGGCTCCCACAATCAAAAAGATTGTTAAAACTACTTCTAAAGAAAATTCAAGAGAGAATTCTTAGAGAAAACACAAAGAGAATTTCTACTCAGAAAAATCTGAAATTTTTAATATAATGTAATGTGTTTTCAAGGGTGGCCGGCCATGCCTATTAATAGGCCTTCAATCTATTTCCTAATCTCATTAGGAAAACTAAAAAAAACCTAATTAATTAAAATAAGAGGGAAATTCGGCCAAGGCATTTTTAATGGGCTTCTTGGGCCGAATTTTGACAAATAAAATTCTTAAAGTCTAAAAATTAAACTAGATATTCAAATAATTAAAATTGTTACAAATTGGGCCACTTTAACAATTTGGCCTGATTTTCAACTAAGTATGGTTTGACTTCCTGATTGGGCTTGGAATCGTCTTAATGGGCCTCGCCTTCAAGAACTTGGGCTTGTAGTCCATCTCCTCCCTAAATTGGTTCGTTGATGCTCATAACGGAGATCCAATGCGCTTTGGCTGCAAGATTCGATTTCTTGGACCAAGATTTCCAAGATTTGAAATCTTGATTTTCTTGATTCTTAAAATCGCTCCAAACAGCAAAATTGGGCCAAGATTTGGTTTCTTGATTTTCTTGAAAATAAGAAAGTGAATCTTGATTTTCTCTTTCTTTCGTGTATGCATCTAAGGCCTTGCTAACAAATTCCTGAATGGTCCCATTTAGTTTGGAGCGCATTTGTCTGGCCTTTGACCTCGTTATTGGGCCTTGTGGTAATTTGAGCCCATCACGTTCTTGAGCTTGGGTTGGGCCTTTGTGACTCGTATCAATAGGCAATTGGTGGGTGCTTCCTCATTTGATTGTTGAAAGTTCACATTTTGTGTGTTTCTACTATGTGGGGATTTTGTATAGAAATTCATAAAATATCAATTGAATTCTAGTAATTTATTCAACATGACTAATTATGATATCCTAAGAATTAACTTAACTTTCCTAACAGAATTTAAACCTAAAAAAATCATACATATGTATATATTATTTTACTGTATTATTCATCTTCCTCTTGGAGTCCTCTTTTTCTCCTCTCATCCTTTTTTTTCCTTTGTAAAATCATGCACTGCTTATAGACATCATCTCTTAGCAGTTTATTCGATGGATTCATCTATTTGTCTAGCTGCTCCATAGGCACTCTTGCTCTTGTACATGATTCTGTGATCAGATGTGGAAAGAATGCTCCTTTTTCTAATTTTGTGCACATTCGATCATATTTCAATATATCCATGTATGAATGCATACTTGCTTCTTTTGCAAGATGGCATAAACTAGAATAGCTTGGACCAGGCTAATATAAAAAAGATTAGTTCTAGGCCAAATCCTTGAACACATAAATTTCATCCATATTTTTACTTTTGGAGTCATCAGTGCTTGGTTGAATGCCTTGGGTATTGTTGTGCCTGTCTGATATGTCCAAGCTTTTTTTCCCTCTGTTAAAAATCTCAAAATCTCTTCCATGTCTACGTTCTTGAATTCTTTAAGATCTACTTTGTACAAGTAATCACAATAATAATATGGAGCATCATAAAACTGACAAATACTTCTTTCAGTTGCTAGGACATTAACTTCTCTAACTTTAACAAAGGTTTGCATATCATAGAAGTGATACGAGTCTCCAAGGCCCAACCCAAGAACGCAATGGGCTCAAATTACCACAAGGCCCAATAACGAGAGCAAAGGCTCGACAAATGCGTTCCAAACTAAATGGGACCATTCAAGAGTTTGTTAGCAAGGCCTTAGATGCGTACGCGAAAGAACAAGAAATTCAAGATTCACTTTCTTATTTTTAAGAAAATCAAGAAACCGAATCTTGGCCCAATTTTGCTGTTTGGAGCGATTTCAAGAATCGAGAAAATCAAGATTTCAAATCTTGGAAATCTTGGTCCAAGAAACCGAATCTTGCAGCCAAAGTGCATTGGATCTCCGTTACGGGCGTCAACGACCCAATTTTGGTAGAAGATGGATCACAAGCCCAAATTCTTGAAGGCGAGACCCAATAAGCAAATTCCAGCCCAATCAAGAAATCCATACATACTTAGTTGAAAATTAGGCCAAAAATGTCAAAGGGCCCAATTTGTAGAACTTTTTAATTGTTAATTTAATTTTTAGGCTCTAGGAATAGGATATGTTAAATTCGGCCCAAAAAAGCCCATTTAAAGTGTTTGGCCGAAATTCTCTTATTATTTTATTAATTAGGGTTAATTTTTAAGTTTTCTAATAAGATTAGGATTAGTTTGTGGCCAATATAAGTGATGGCCGGCCACCCCTTGTAATTATTACTCAATACATTAAAATTTCAGTTTTGATAAAGTGTAGAATTTTTTTGGGGTTTTCTCCAAGAATTCTCTCTTGAGCTTTCTTTAGAAGTTGTTTTAGCAATCTTGTGATTGTGGGAGCCATCTTCAACCTTCTTCTTGCCATTGATATTCTTTGGAGGGGAGATTAGAGCCGTTTGAAAGGATTTGTGAAATCTTTCGGGATTTCAAGGATTCTTAGGACTTTTCTTTAATTCTTGCTGTTCAATTTATTTTCTTTAATTCTGCTTGTGCCTATTCTTCTTCTAATTCTTTTGCTGTTCTTGTTTGTGTTTCAGCCTTGATTAAACTCCAAGAACTCTTCGTTTAATTGATCTCTTGTTGGCAGCTCCTAAATCGATTCAATTTTTCCCCAATTTCTAGGGTTTTGTCGATTGCTATTTGATACGCCCTCGCCTCGTTAACGAATTGAGTCGTAGAAATTGCCCGATCGTGAATTAAGAGTAATTTGAAAGCTTTACAAAATAGGCTAGAAGAAAAAGATGGTTAAGGCTCAAATGAGTTTGGTTGATTCAGGAAATGAAACAAAAGTCAAAGAATGCAATTTGGCTAAGGATTCAAAGCCGAACTAACACAATGATAGTGTGTTAACCCGTATCTTATGAGAATGCTTAGGTTGGTAAGGTGTTGATGGAAGGTTTGTGAAATGGATAAAGACTTCGACCCACTATCAAAATATGATAGGAACCTCAGTATGAATTGAACGCCACACTTTTGGGATTAAAGTGATAAGTTTGAGTATAAACAAAGACAAGTTTGACGCCACAAAGATGTTTGATAAGTCTCACTAGTCCTTGGAGAATAACGAGAGTTGAAAACAACCTCACAATTTAGCAAAGCTATAAAATTGTTCATTAACCTCAAAATGTGAATTACATGGCCTATTTATAGGATGGACTAAGGTAGTCGAATAGCCTAATCAGATTCTTATGCCTTAAGCTTCTTTAGGAAACTTCCTAGCAATTTCCTAGATACATTCATAAACAAAAATCTGAATAATAACCTTCTAGAAGAGATGATTCAGCTGGCCCCTTTTATGGCTAAAATTCACATTCAACTAATGTTTTAAAAGAGATTAATTGCTGCTTTGGAGAAGAGAAATGGGCAGCTTGAAAAGTTATGCTTCTTTGGCCGAATATGAGCAGCCACCAAGTGAATTGGCTGCTGGAAATTATGAAGCACTCTTTGGCCATTGATCTCCACGAAATTGACCCTTAGAGAAGCTCAAAACAGCAGCTTGAAGTCCATTGAGCTGCACGAAAAGTCAGCTGGAAACACAAGGAAGCTGCACTTTAAATGCCGTCCATGCATGTGCCCAAATACATGCTCCTTTTTTAATTGCCTTCCTTTGCCTTTAAGCTAGCCGATGCATCTGAAAAATATCAAATACATTCAGTTAAAAACATATTTAAAGCTCATGAAATCAGCAGCTGAACAAATTAAAATGCTGCACATTAATTCGGCTAAGACAAATTAATTAGCAGCCACTAATAAATTTGTCTTAATCTAGACACATTAAAACTTTGTAATTAACTAAACATATTTAATTTGTGACTTAATATAGACATATTAAAGATATGTACTAATATAAGACACATTTAATAAGCTAAATTAAAATGTCCAAATTTAAAACACATTTATTCAATTAAATGATTTGAGCTGATTCTAAACTAACACAACTAATGTAATTTATTCAAAATGAATATAATCAACTCCTTGAATTAATTAAGTGCCGAATTGAGCTGAATTGAGTTGATACGAGCTAAAATCAGCTTGTAGAAAAGTGCGAATCAAACTAGTTGAGCTGGGCGTTTTGTGTTCAGCCAACCCATCACTCCACACTCGAGCAATATAGCTTGCTACTGATGTGATCCGGCCTGATTAATTGAGTCGGGTTCATTTAAGATGCCCGATCGTCGACGAGAAGCTCGTTCAAATTTGTAGATAGATGGAGTTTGAATGTTTTATAAGCGGAAGGTAGGCAAAATGGGTTCAAAGGATGGGTTTTGGTTTGATGAAAGATAGGTTCGGTTTAACAAAGAATTAAGTTACAAAGATGATAAATAAATGGAAATGGATAAAGAACTCAAACTTTAAGAATGATTCAATACTAAAAAGTATTGCCCCGAGTCTTATATTGCTTAAGGTGAATTTTGATGAAGGATAGAAGCGGACCTTGACCCGTTACCTATATGGAGGTAAGAACCAAAGGTATAGGAAGATGGTTGAACGCCACACCGATTCGGTGATAAGTTCAATGAAGTTCGGATTGACACCACTAGCAAGCTAGATAAGTCGCTTCGAGACTCGAACGAAAGAAGAGAGGAGGTAACCTCACAAGAACAAAAGTTCTATTAAGTTTAATTGATCAAATTCTGTAACCTTTTACAATAAACAAGTAAGCTATTTATAAGCCTAAAATGCCTATTGATATTCGGCATCTATGTTGTTCACACTAACTTAAATTCTGTTCACACAGGTATTTAACATGTTCACACAAATAGCATTAAAATCCAGTTCATGCTTGAAGATGGTACATGAATTGGCCGAACCATCATGATGCTTCACTTGATGCATTCATGCATCCTTAGCCTTGAAGAATCTCCATAATTCCATGAATGTGCAGCTCTTTAATGATCCTACATCTCCCTTGGCTGAATGAGGCATTAATGTGCCTAAAATACTTGAATGGTCATCTTGAAAATGCATGAATCATGCATGAAACGTCCCATGTATTTTCCCCCATAAATATGATCCATGAATCTTCAAATACATGAACTTTCAGCAACTCCCTCTTGCATGAACGTCCCAAATGCATGTGCTCCTTTAAATGCCATCCATTGAACCTCAATTGTGCATGCACACTCCCATACATTGCACCAATCCGTTCATGAACCTGCAGCAAATTAAATCAGCAAGTTAAATGCATTTCAAACACATTAAATTAGCAGCATATGAACTCAATAATTTGCACATTAAATTTGGCCATACATATTAACAATTTTAGACATATTTAAAACATCATAATTAATTAAGTATTTAACTTAGATATAATTAAAACACTTAATTAATTATTTGTCTAGATTTTAACAAATTAACTAACTTAAGATAAACAACTAATTTAACTAATGACAAATTAAATGGTTTATTTCAGCAAAATAAATGCAAGCTAAAGAAAGATAAAAATAAGCTCATTGGGTTAAGATTGAGCTGAATTGAGCTTGAGTGAGTTGACTTGAGCTCGAGTGAGCTGGAAACGAGCTAAACGGAGCTTAACGAAATGAAATTGAACTAATTCAGCTCGCATGGATTTGCAAACAATGCTTAGGGAGCTGATCCAAAAGTGTGCCCGGGGCATGGTCGTATCAGCTACGGCATCTTGGAATTTCTTGGCACGTGCTCGAGTAATTGGCCTCATAGGCAACTCCATGGATTCGGCACCTATCTTCATGGGCGAGCTCATATCACTATTTCCACGTGTTGGGTGAAATTCGGCTGCTGGAATTTGGGCATTCTTGGCCGAATCAATTTGTTGGCCAATTCGCATTCTTTCTATACTTCCAATTTCGTTTGAGTCATCTATTCTATTTCTTTGTTTCTTGCTGCTCATTTAGTTGAATTTGGGGATTTAAATTCAAATCCGATTCGGTTTAATCTTAATCTTTGTTTGTGTTTTCAGATCTGTTCATCTAGGGCCTCTCATAGGAGTTTCTCGTGTCTTGGCAACTCGATCTTGGTCCGCGTGCAACCCCTATCATTTGGTATCAGATTTTGGGCGTTTTGGGTGTTCTTGGTTGATTTCTAAACTGATCTCAATTTTTTAAAGCAAAAACAGCAGTTTTACCCAGAAAAATCTTTCAAAAAAATTCATTTGAGTGGGTAAACATTGTCTGATTGATCTAAAATTTTACATACATATTTGCGGCACTATTATTGAATATAAAAAAATTATTCCTGCAAAAAAATCAGTCAAAAAAGTCAAAAAATTGTAAAAATACGAAATCCAATAAAAATTTTAAAAAAATATTCAGCGGGTTGAGTTTCGTGCCAAAACTTTCCAGATCAAAAATTCAATATTTAAGGACATTCCAGATTTAATTTCGTGATTTTTTGAGATCAGAAACACCTTGAACGAAGTTGTCAAGTTACTCCGCAGTTTTTCGGGTTTTCTGTTTTCAGCAGTTTTTATTGATTCTTAGCTGTAGGTTTTCATTTGTTTGCTTTTTATTCTCCCTTTAAAATATCTAACACCTTCTTGTTTCTTGTGTTAGTAGGATTTAAACGTGTGCACAATCCTTCCTCGGTGCAACACGAATCAATTGGTGTCTCGTCAGTTTTTGGCATCCTAGTGCAAATTAGGATTCTTTGGTAGTTCGGTTCATACACTCTCTAATAGGTTGATATAAACTCTACTAAAGAACTCACAAGACTGAATTCTACCTCATTGAGAATTTGATTTTTCTTTTTGAGTGATTAACGGTGAGGTTTGCTAACTTTTATTTTTGTGTTTATTTTTGCAGGTTTTTTTTTTGAAAATGTCTAAAGGTATAATAATGATGACACATTTAAAAAATTCCAACAACAGTTGGAAGAACAGGTTGCTGCACTTCGAGCGTTGACTGCTACCATCAATGAGGTGCGATTGAATCAATAGTGATGTGATCCTGATCGCATCATGTAATGTCACAACCCAACGCCGTCGAGATTGGCCTAAACACGAGGGCCCCAAGTGCAAGATGAAGCTAATTTTTAGCTCATTTGAATTTCTTTTCGTGTGGTTCATCTCACTGAGCTTTGTTTAGCTCGTTTCCAGCTCAATGGGATCGTTTTGCTCAATTTGAGTTTATTTAATTCTTTTGATTTCATTTGCTGAAATAAATTGAATAAGTTAGTTTATTTATTTAATTCAGCTCAAATAAGTGTTAGTAAATTAATATGTTTAAATCTGAACATCTTTAATAATTTTTTTAGTTTAATTGATTGTGTTTTATTTATTACATCTATTTAATATGCTGAATTTATTAATGTTTTTTATTAGTTTCAGCCGAATTAAAGTGTAGTATTAAATGTGTCTTAAGTTCTTTAAAAGTGACGAATTTATTGTTGTTTTTATTGTCCAGCCAAAATTAATATGTTAATTAACTTGTTTGTTTCATGCATGAGTTAATTATGTATTAAAGGAGGCTGCCGAATTTAATGAGGTTTAATTTATGTCTTGACCGAATTTATTTTGTGTCTGCAGGTAATTAATTCAGCTGGAAACAACTACTTAATGGCAAAGGAGACATGCATTTAAGTTGTTGTTCTACATGCAAGGAATGGAATTTAATGTAAAGCATAGACATGCATTTAAGGTGATGTTCAACAGCAGCAATAAAGAAGGTGTTGGCCGAATTTAATGTAAAGCATAGACATGTATTTAAGGTGCTGTTGGGCATGCAAGAGTCGGCCATTCAATGAGATGCTGGAATGCATTAAAGTGGCTGGCCGAATTCAATGTACATCAGAACACGTTTTAAAGGAGTTGTCCAGCATGCAAGGGAAGTCCATTAATTAGCTGCTGAAAAGAGAATACATGAAGCATTAAAAGTGCTATTTTCGTGAACATCAAAGGGCTGCTGGTTGGTATTTTCAAGTAGCCATTCGGCCAACAACATGCTTGGCATTTCCTCTCTTCAAGGCTGAACTGTACACTACCCAAAGAAGCTGTTTTGTGTGCCAAGACGTCACTAATGCTGCTGCTGATCATTAGGATTCTCAAGGCTGATTTAATGAAGAGAATTTAAGTCATTATCTACTAAAAACGTTGAACTCTTCCAGCCTTAGAAATCAACTCATTTGTTCAGCTGAATTGGGACTTTAAGCTGCTGCCCATTACCGTTTCCAAGGCCTAGAATATTTCAAAAAGCATTGAGCTTAGTTATTAAGATATTTCAGCTTATTAATTTAGCTCAATTAAATCTGTTTATTGTGACTATTCGGTTGGGCACTTCTTAGACTATAAATAGTTTGTTTGTAATCATTTTCGGGTTAGACAATATACTTTTGAATCTTATATGATATATGATTACTTTGTGAGTTTGTTTTCAACTCTCATTGTTCTCCAAAGACTCGTTTGACTTATCAAGTAACCCTTGTGGCGTCAACCGTCTTTCTATCCGAACTTATCACTTTAATCCCAAAAGTGTGGCGTTCAAGTTATACCGAGGTTCCTATCATCTTTGATAGTGGGTCAAGGTTCCATTTTATTCGTTTTCCATCCATACAACATTTAACCTTTCCTAAGTATTCGTATAAGTCCCGGGTTAACACACTTATATTGTGTTGGTTCAACTTGAATACTTGGTTTTCATTCACCTATCATCCTCAATACATTTCATAACCCCTTTTGAACTAAATTTGAGCCTTTATCTCTTATTTCTTAACCTATTTCGTCCACCCTCGAGTATTACTCCAATTCACGATCGGGCACATCTACGACTCGACTCTCCTCCCCGAGCCGGGGCATATCAAAGAGTCTCAATATCGAGACCTAATTAAAGAAGATATGGATAATCAGCCTCCTGCTTATAGGCGCGATCCTCGACGTGTCACTAGGACTGATTTTGATGTTCATGATCGTGGACAACCTTCTTTGGCAAAACTGAAGTTCACAATTCCCCAATTTCATGGTAAGAATGATCTAGAAGCTTATTGTGAATGGGAATCTAAGATTGAACTTATGTTTAGGTACTATAAATGTCTGGATGATGAAAAGGTTGCATTAGCAACGCTGGAATTTTCAGATTAAGCATTAAGTTGGTGGACTCAACTTGGGGTGAATCATCATCAGAATTATGAAGGTCAGATTTCGACATGGGATAAGTTGAAACAGATTATGCGTAAAGGTTTATTCCACCTCACTACTATAGAGAGATTAAAACAAAGCTGAGAAGACTTATTCAAGGTAGTAGGACGGTGGATGAATATTTTAAGGAGATGGAGATGCTCATTCAGAGAGCTAATGTGGAGGAGGATGAGGAAACAATGATGGTTCGGTTTATTGATGGCTTGAACAGACCGATAGCTAATACTTTGAGGCTACAAACTTACATTGATTTGGAAGAAGCAGTTTATAAAGCCATTGAGATCGAGCAACAATTAAAGGAATAGAGATTTGGTTCCTTCTCTTCTTCACAATATTACCGAGGTAACAATTCCAATTCTGATTTTAAGAGTTCAAAATCACCTTTTGTTACAAATAAATCTTCTTTGAGTAACGGAAGTAAACAATCAGATTGGAAAAAAGGGGCTTATGTTAAAATGCAAACACCTTCTAAGCAGCCCAATTTAGGTGATTCGAGTGTGAATAGGACTCGTGAGATTGAATGCTTTAAGTGCAAAGGGCGAGGTCATTATAGTAGGGATTGCCCTAACACGAGATTACTTCTGATGTGATCTGGCCCGATTGATTGAGTCGGGTTCACTTAAGATGCCCGATCGTCGACGAGAAGCTCGTTCAAATTTGTAGATAGATGGAGTTTAAATGTTTTATAAGCGGGAGGTAGGCAAAATGGGTTCAAAGGATGGGTTTTGGTTTGATGAAAGATAGGTTCAGTTTAACAAAGAATTAAGTTACAAAGATGATAAATAAATGGAAATGGATAAAGAACTCAAACTTTAAGAATGATTCAATACTAAAAAGTATTGCCCCAAGTCTTATATTGCTTAAGGTGAATTTTGATGAAGGATAGAAGCGGACCGTGACCCGTTACCTATATGGAGGTAAGAACCAAAGGTATAGGAAGATGGTTGAACGCCACACCGATTCGGTGATAAGTTCAATGGAGTTCGGATTGACACCACTAGCAAGCTAGATAAGTCGCTTCGAGACTCGAACGAAAGAAGAGAGGAGGTAACCTCACAAGAACAAAAGTTCTACTAAGTTTAATTGATCAAATTCTGTAACCTTTTACAATAAACAAAATAAACTATTTATAGGCTCTCTAATGCCTATTAAAATTCAGCTACTAATGTGTTCACACAACAATTAAAAATGTTCACACTTCAAGCATTAAATCTCTGTTCATGGATAGTGTAAGTTCATGCATGGTTGAATAATCATGTTTCTTCCCAAAACCCGTTCATGCATGCTTAACCAATAAGAAAGCTTCCTTGTTCCATGAATGTGCATCTTCAATTCATATCCAACCCCTCTTGGACGAATGCTAGGTGCATGGGTAATGCATCTCTCTTAATTAAAGCTTTAATGATGGGCTGGTTCATGAATGGAAGCATGTACCTTGTAAATTCGTTCTCCCCTTTGTACATGCACATTATACATTCAATGTGATGAATTAAGGTAATATTCCCTCCTTTGGACGTTCATGAATCCACCCATACATGTATAGGAGCTGATTGGTCAAATTGAGGTGTGAATGGCTTAGATGCTGCCTTGGGAATACAATCGGCCAAGCTTGTGCTTTAAGTTGCTGGACACCTTTTGGCCAAATAGGTGCCTTGGGGAGCCAAATGGATCAGCCACCATTCATTGAAAGAGGCCTTACATGCACCGTCCCATACATTGAACCTATCATGCATGAACCTTGTTTAATTACTCTCCAAATTCAACTCACCTACAAAAACACATGAACCAAAATTAAATCACATAAAATTCAGCTGAACAAACATTAATATAATTTAGACACACTAATTAAACATAAATTAAATTAGAAAAATTTAATAAAGTCTTAACAAGACATATTAAATTCGGCCAAGACACATTTAAAACATGTAATAAGTCAAAACATAATTATAAGCTGTAGTAATTTAAGCTAAATTAATAAATTACTTAATTTATTCAGACATTAAAATAAATGAGTTGAAATAAACTTAAGCCAAGCTCAAACGAGCTAAAGTAAGCTAAATTGAGCTCAAACGAGCTAAATTAAGCTCATGTGAGCTAAATCGAGATGGGAAAAACTAAGATTGAGCTTGTTGAGCTGAGATTGAGCTTCATCTTGCACTTGGGGCCCTCGTGCTTTAGGCCAATCATGATAGCAACGAGTGGTGCCACAACATGATGCGATTGAGATCACATCATACCCTCCCTCTTGAAGACGATTTGTCCTCAAATCGGGCCACTTGCTCGCGAAAATTTTTCGAGATCACAAGCCCTTTTGTTCATGATCCGAAAAGTATTGTTTTTAAAACTCCAGGAACCACAAATGGTTTGAAAAGAAAATGATTTAGTTCCATGCCCTCCCTCTTTAGGAGGAAACCATTCCAAAGTGTCACCTACATAGAAATGGAACGAATTAGTGACACTAAAATTTATAAACTCAAACGATCTTTTCAGAATCTTATTCAAAATTAGAATGCATAATCCAATGCCGGGATCAAATGTAGAAGTGGATCTTACCTGTTCACAATGGTTTTCCATACTTGGTAATAAAGGATGCATCAGAATCAAATCAAATTTATAATCAAAATTTATCAAGGAGTCCTCCAAATGATCATGTAATCTAAGTTCCACTCGATCAATCTTACTTAAACATGTAGAATTTATATAGCAAGGCAGATTTGAGTCACCATCTTCAAATTCAAATGCACTAACCATTTTACATGCCATCGTCTTATCACATATTCGGATCAAAAGAAAATTAAACAAGCATGCCTTTAAACATTCATATGTCTTGATTCTGTTAAACAAAAATAAACAACATTCTCCACAATCAAAAATTTGATTTTGTCTTAACAAGCCAACAAGATTCACACGTCTCGTTTTCAAACTTAAAGACAAAGTATCATACAAACAAAGATTGTTTACACATTCATTCAAACAAAATTTACGATGCTTGCTTTCTTTCATGGATGATTCATAATAGCAAACTCCAGGATTAAAGACATGATTTTGACTACTCGATCCAAATGGCAAAAAGAGTCCTTTTATCTCCAACAATTTACACAAATTAAACGACGAGGGTGTTAGCATACTCAAATTCAAACAAGCAAACCCTTTAAATTTCATTCGAAAAGATTTACAAAAACATGGAAATTTCACACCAAAAATTAGATAATCCACATGATCAACACAACCAAGCAGATGATATGTCAACTTTTGATCACACAATTCCAGATTTTGTTGGTGCTGATTTATTCACTCTTCATCAAAAATCTTGCCAATGGCGTATTCATCAATACATTTCCATTCCTTTTCAACATGATCAGTGAGAATGAACATTTTATATGGAATTTCATCTTGCAGATCCAAAACATGTATTCCATTGCAAGTTAAAGACAAACAACTAATATCATCAAGAAAATAATATTTTCAAAAGCAAGAATCTTTTTATCATCAGACAAAACAAATGGGTCATCATCAATCAAAGAATGACAAGTAGCCACGTCAAAGTTTAGATTCTTTCTAAAGACCAAATCATCAACAAAGGACCCATCAACAATCGAAAAAGGCAGAGGTGCTTTAAAATTTCAAGACTCATACCTTGCTTATCTTTTGGCATAGGCGAACTAGGATCGTTGAGAACACTACCTTTTTCAGCCAAAGTGAACCTTCTATCCATGGAAAGGTATTGAAGTCGAAACTTGTCAATCGGTTCCTTGGAAACCTGGAAAGAAGAAATTTACACGGCAAAATTGCAAATGGGTTAGTTAGAACATTCCTCACTTTTGCTCGATTGCTTTCTCCCTTTTCACTCTTCTCTTTTTCAAACTCTTTTCTAATCTCAACTTCTTTTTTCTCTTTTCATTTCCTCTCTCATTTTCAATTTTATTTTTGACCTCACTCCCTTTTTGGATTTCTTTTTCTTTTTCAATCTTTTCTTCTTTTCTTTCGATTTCTCTTTCTCGCTTGCACTCTTGTTCAATCTCAATTTCTTTTTCAAATTCTTTCTCTTCATTTTCTTTTTCTCTCACTTTTTTGATTTCTTGTTCCTTTTCTTTCATTTCTTTTTTTCGTCTCTCGATTTCATTCCATATATGCTCATTTTCTCTCATCAACATTTCTTGTCTTTCTTTTCTTCTTATTTCTTTTTCTTTTTGCCTCGCTCCTTCATTATAGGATGGAGATGTTACAAATGAATCAGCACTAAATGACTCTTGTTGGGTATAATTGGATCGACTTTCATACAAAAAATGATCACCTCTTCGAGATTGATTCTTGGCAGATGAATACCTTGGTGCATACGAATGACTACTTGTGATTTCTCGTTCGTCACCTTGAAAAGCTTCAAACTCAAAACTTGCTTTGCTTCGTCTTGAGTTCCTCATTGAATAGGAATCATGGTATGAATCTCTTCTCGAATAATCATTGGATGTGTGCTTTCGTGATGATCTTGTCTTCGTCTCTTGACCCGGTGAGTTTGGCTTCCATCGGGCTCTTTCCTCCACTCGATCCAATCGATCATGCAACTTATCAAATTTGATTTCACCATTCTACGCATCTCTTGCATCAAATATTGGAATTCTGATTCGGAAAATGTTTCTCGAGACATGATTAAGTAATGGAAAAGAAAATGTTAAAAAAATAAAGAAAATAAATACCTTACCACAAACCTCACAAATTCGCTCAAAAAGAAAAATTCACTCACTCTCGAGTTTGAACTCTCTTTTAGGCTTTTGCTCACTCTAATGTACTCACGCTCTCTTGCCTTTTACCACTCAACCTCGTCTCACAAATTCGTAATTCGTCTCGATAGACTTAATTTGCTGCTTGAGGGTCGGTTTCAAAATGGGTTACAAGGGATAACGTCGGGTGTAGGGTAGGCTAAATAAAGAAAAAAATTGGTTTAAAGTGTGGCATTGGGATGGGTAAATAATGGTAGGAAGGGAAACTTGATGATCGGAGTAATAAGAGATGAAAATAAAACTCGTAAGACTTTTCACTTTTTTTTGTTCTTTTTTTTACTTTTTTTTTTTTTTTGCTCACTTCTTTTTTTTTGAATTTCGATTTTTTTTTGTGATACTCCAATACAATAGTAAGGTAAATACAATAAAGAAAGAGAAAATAAAATAAAATTACAACTCGAGATTTTTTTGATTTTTTTTTGAAACTTTTTTTACAAACCTATCTTTTGAGATAGCTACGAACGTCGGTGCTCCTCATTTTGCAAGCTCTGATACCAAATGATGTGATCTGGCCCGATTGATTTAGTCGGGTTCACTTAAGATGCCCGATCGTCGACGAGAAGCTCGTTCAAATTTGTAGATAGATGGAGTTTAAATGTTTTATAAGCGGAAGGTAGGCAAAATGGGTTCAAAGGATGGGTTTTGGTTTGATGAAAGATAGGTTCAGTTTAACAAAGAATTAAGTTACAAAGATGATAAATAGATGGAAATGGATAAAGAACTCAAACTTAAGAATGATTCAATACTAAAAAGTATTGCCCCGAGTCTTATATTGCTTAAGGTGAATTTTGATGAAGGATAGAAGCGGACCGTGACCCGTTACCTATATGGAGGTAAGAACCAAAGGTATAGGAAGATGGTTGAACGCCACACCGATTCGGTGATAAGTTCAATGGAGTTCGGATTGACACCACTAGCAAGCTAGATAAGTCGCTTCGAGACTCGAACGAAAGAAGAGAGGAGGTAACCTCACAAGAACAAAAGTTCTATTAAGTTTAATTGATCAAATTCTGTAACCTTTTACAATAAACAAAATAAACTATTTATAGGCTCTCTAATGCCTATTAAAATTCAGCTACTAATGTGTTCAAACAACAATTAAAAATGTTCACACTTCAAGCATTAAATCTCTGTTCATGGATAGTGTAAGTTCATGCATGGTTGAATAATCATGTTTCTTCCCAAAACCCGTTCATGCATGCTTAACCAATAAGAAGCTTCCTTGTCCATGAATGTGCATCTTCAATTCATATCCAACCCCTCTTGGACGAATGCTAGGTGCATGGGTAATGCATCTCTCTTAATTAAAGCTTTAATGATGGGCTGGTTCATGAATGGAAGCATGTACCTTGTAAATTCGTTCTCCCCTTTGTACATGCACATTATACATTCAATGTGATGAATTAAGGTAATATTCCCCCTTTGGACGTTCATGAATCCACCCATACATGTATAGGAGCTGATTGGTCAAATTGAGGTGTGAATGGCTTAGATGCTGCCTTGGGAATACGATCGGCCAAGCTTGTGCTTTAAGTTGCTGGACACCTTTTGGCCAAATAGGTGCCTTGGGAGCCAAATGGATCAGCCACCATTCATTGAAAGAGGCCTTACATGCACCGTCCCATACATTGAACCTATCATGCATGAACCTTGTTTAATTACTCTCCAAATTCAACTCACCTACAAAAACACATGAACCAAATTAAATCACATAAAATTCAGCTGAACAAACATTAATATAATTTAGACACACTAATTAAACATAATTAAATTAGACAAATTTAATAAAGTCTAACAAGACATATTAAATCGGCCAAGACACATTTAAAACATGTAATAAGTCAAAACATAATTATAAGCTGTAGTAATTTAAGCTAAATTAATAAATTACTTAATTTATTCAGACATTAAATAAATGAGTTGAAAAAACTTAAGCCAAGCTCAAACGAGCTAAAGTAAGCTAAATTGAGCTCAAACGAGCTAAATTAAGCTCATGTGAGCTAAATCGAGCTGGGAAAAACTAAGATTGAGCTTGTTGAGCTGAGATTGAGCTTCATCTTGCACTTGGGGCCCTCGTGTTTTAGGCCAATCATGATAGCAACGAGTGGTGCCACAACATGATGCGATTGAGATCACATCAACTTCTTCTGAAAGATAATGGTGAGTACACTTCCAACTCTCATAAAACAGATCCAGATATGCCAGAACTTGTGGATGACAGTGATAATGGCGAAGAGCTGGTCGAACCACCAAAAGAAGGGGACTTTGCTGATTTTCAATGCCTTGTAGTTCGCCGAACCCTTAACATCCAGATGAAAGATGATGACAACCAAAGGACCAATATTTTCCATTCTCAGTGTTTTATTAAAGGTAACTTATGTTCACTCATTATTGATAGTGGGAGTTGCTCGAATGTAGTGAGTAGCTATTTGGTGGATTCTTTAAAGTTGCCTTGTACCAAGCACCCTAAGCCATATCACCTTCAGTGGCTTAAGGAATGTTTTGAAGTTAAAGTTACGAAACAGTCATTGGTCACTTTTAAGCTCGGCAATTATGAGGATGAAGTATGGTGTGATGTGGTCCCAATGCATTCGGCACACTTGCTCCTTGGACGACCTTGGCAATTGATCGTGATGTTACACACCAAGGTAAGCTTAATCGATCCTCCTTGTGTTTAAAGGTAGGAAATTCACGTTTGCTCCTTTAATTCCACTGATGTATACAAAGATCAATTAAGATAATGAATTTGTGAAGGGGTAAGGGAGAAAGGGCAAGTACAAAATACAGAGAGAAAAGAGGCTAGTAGTAAAAAAAGTCAAAATTTCAAAGCCCATAGGTGAGTGAATCCACAAGTGGTAAAATGAGCGGAAAAAAATTTTGGCAACAAAAAAAGATGTGAGGAGAGCCCTACTCAATAAACAGCCTTGTATCCTTGTGAGGTTTAGGCAAAATTATTTATCTTTATCTAACATGACGAAAATTTTCCTAGTGGTTTCAGTCTCTTTTGCAGGATTATGAGGATGTTTTTAGTGAGGCCCCAAAAGGGTTACCACCTTTAAGAGGGATAGAGCATCAAATTGACTTAGTACCTGGAGCTTCAATACCAATCGACCAGCCTATAGGGCAATCCCGAGGAGACAAAGGAATTGCAAAGGCAAGTTGAGGAATTACTAGACAAAGGGTACATTCGTGAGAGCCTAAGCCCTGTGCCGTTCCTGTCTTATTAGTACCAAGAAAGATGGTACGTATCGAATGTGTGTTGATTGCTGCCCAATCAACAAAATACGGTAAAGTATCGACACCCAATTCCTAGACTTGATGATATGCTTGATGAATTACATGGTTCAGTCATATTTACTAAAATTGATTTAAAAAGCGGTTATCATCAAATTCGAATGAGGGAAGGGGATGAATGGAAAACAGCCTTTAAAACAAAATTTGGATTGTATGAATGGTTAGTTATGCCTTTCGGCCTACTAATGCACCTAGTACATTTATGAGATTATGAATCATGTTTTAAGCTCCTTGGGTAATTGTAGTGGTTTATTTTGATGATATCTTAATTTATTCCAGACATTAGATATCATGTTTTTATGTTAAAACCGTTTGGATATTCTGTGAGCTGAAAAATATTTACCACCTTGATAAATGCACATTTGTTGTGATAAACTAATATTCTTAGTTTCATAGTAGGCTCAGGATTCATGTCAACGAGGACAAAGTGAAGGCAATTAAGGAGTGGCCGACTCCAAATCGGTAACTGAGGTGAGATCTTTCCATGGTTTAGCTAGTTTTTATAGACGATTTGTGAAGATTGCTACTATTGCTGCCCATTGACAGAGGTTATAAAGAAATCAGTGGGTTTCAAATGGGGTGAAACCAAGAAAGGCTTTTCAGACCTGAGATAAGTTATGTTCTGCTCTAT